>NW_006430738.1:0-309 GCF_000325575.1 Pteropus alecto | reverse complement strand
AACACCCAGCAGAGGACTGAACAAGGCCACAAAGACCCAGGGCCTGAGAAGCCTGTGTATGTGCCGCAAGTGAGCAATTTCTCCAAAGTCTGTACTTTGGGCTCAAAATGGACATGAACTGAGTAGTTAATGCCAGAACTACCATACATATATGTGCATATATATGAATATATATGCGCATATATATGAATATAAGTGCATATATGTGCATATATATGAATGTATGTGCATATATATCTATATATATATGCATATATACCTAAATATGTATGCTCATATACATATATGGTGGATTTTTAGGAAAAAAGG
>NW_006430737.1:0-389 GCF_000325575.1 Pteropus alecto | reverse complement strand
GAAGAAAACATAGGCAGTAAACTCTCTGATATTAGAAACAGGAATTTTTTGTTTTTAGATATAACTCCTTGAGCACGGGAAACAAAAGAAAAAAATAAACAAACGGGTCTACATCAAATTAAAAAGTTTTTGTATAGAAAAGGAAACTATCATCAAAACAAACAAACAAAAAAAAACAACCTACTATTTGGGAGAAGATATTAGCTTATGGTACATCTGATAAGGTATTCATATCCAAAACATATAAAGAATTTATACAACTCAACGATGAAGGAACAATCAACCCAATTAAAAAATGGGCAGAAGACTTGAACAGATACTTTTTGAAAGAGGAAACACAGATGGTTAATAAATATATGAAAAGATGCTTAAGGTCACTAATCATCAAA
>NW_006430736.1:0-311 GCF_000325575.1 Pteropus alecto | reverse complement strand
TTGTTTTATGTTATATACTTCAGTTCTAAATCTTCCGTGTGTGGTCACCATTATGAATATGTAAAAGATAGTTTTATACACACACACACACACACACAGTTGTCCATTTTCTTTTGTGTGTGCCCTATCTCCATTCTCCTTTGTGAATTAGATCTTTGAATCCTCCCCTTTTGTCCCTATGTACACAGAACATTCATTACTATCTTGTTATAACAATTCTCTTCTTATTATTTAAGTTTATAATGCTTTGCTCTTAGTAAGGGTTGCACTCCTCTGCTCTATTTGCCTGATAATCACTTTACTCCTAATTA
>NW_006430735.1:11010346-11014186 GCF_000325575.1 Pteropus alecto | reverse complement strand
AGTTGCAGAAGCACTCACTGACACTTTGAGCTCCTGGAGGCATGATTGTGTATGTGGACTATTCAAAAGAATCTACAAACTGTTAGAAGCCAAACATGATTTTAGTAAGATCGTTGGCAACTATTAAATATACAAGAGTTAATTTTTCTCCATATGCCATCAAATAAAATTTTAAACAAGATACCATTTACAATATTGTAAGAAAATTAAATTTAGCTAAATTTAGGAATAAATTTAACTAGGAACAAATTTTACTAAAAACAGACAAGAAACTATTGAACATTATGTGAGAAATTAAAGAACCCCAAACAGAGTTCTTCATACAGCATGTTCTTAGTTTGTAAGACCTATTATAAAGATATTATTTTTCCTAGATTAATCTATAGTTTCAACACAATTACAATAAAAACCCCAAGATATTTTATTGTGGAAATTGAAGTGCTGATTCTAGAATTCACATGGAAACGCAAATTATTGAGTACCGAAAGTAATCTTATAAAAGAGAACGAAGCTGGAGGACTTATACTACCAGATATCAAGACTATTATATATCTATAGTGAAATATTGGGGATTGTATAAAAAAATTGATTAATGAGAACAAAATAGAGGAAAAAACCTCACACATATTCAGTCATCTTATTTACAAGGGCTACGTTGCAGTTCAGTAAGGAAAGCTAGCCTTTTCTATAAATGTTACTGTGTTAACTGGCTAGCTCTACCTCACATCATCCACAAAAAATGAAATCCCTGTGGATTTCAGATATAAATGTGAAAGGTAGAACAGAAAAGGTTTTAGAAGAAAACGTAGGAGAACATCTTTCTGACCTTGTTGTGGTGCTTCATCTGTGGTTATTTTATTTCAGCTTTAGTGTTCCTCTGGCAGACCAGTTTTCTTGGCATCCCAGAGTACTTCCTTGTTCTCAATCAAGAACATAACTCTCACCCGTCCTTTCTTCACCACCATAATGGAGTATGTGTAGCTCTGGCATATCGTCTCTGGCCTACCCACCAAGACTTTTCCCCCAGCTGCTGCTCTTCCACCACTCATTTTCTAAATTGCAGCAGTGCCACCTTGAACTACTGCACACTACAGGGAAAGTGAGGACACTGAGATTTGACTTCTGGCCTTCTCTCTCTTTCTGTGCCTTTGTTCCTCCTTGAAAATTTTCTGTATCCTTCTTGCTAGGGTTGGAAACTCGTTCACATGTCCTCTGACTTATCTTCAGGATGACTTAACAATAGAATCCTTTTGTTTGAATCCATCTGACTCGTCTCTTGATACTTAGAATTAAAAACAAACAAAACTACAAACAATAATGACAAGAACAAAAAAGGTAGGTAGAACTGTTTCCTCTCTTGAAGCCTGACTACAAGAAAGTGGCCTCCCCATGGACTCGAAGAAGTAACTATCATTCTTGAACCAGAATAATGTTTTCTGTTTGTTTGTTTGCTTGTTTTGGTTTTGTTCTGTTTTGTTTTCTAAGTGTCTGTTCTGTCATTTTCTGTGTACAATACTCACAGTTTGATCTAAAAGGAGGAAAACACGACTTACAAAGGGGTATTAAAAATGCATACTTATAATTGTTTTAAAATATCTCCATTACACAATCTGTTACCTGTGCCAGAAATGATCTACTTCTCCATTGCCTAGTCAACCTTCAGTTCTGGTAGATGAATTGTTTTCTTCAGGGAACTGTTCCCAGATCTCTTTACTTCTGTTAAATTCTGTACAGGCTTGCTTAGCACCCAACCTCTCTCTCTCTCTCATACCACTGTCACATTTGTTTGTAGGAGTATGTGATAAATTTTCCACTAAGCTGAAGGTTTCATAAGAGCAGAGATCTTTCAACTTTTGTTACTTAATGTATCACCAGTACCTTGGGATATGGTATACTGTCAACAAAAACTGTAAAACTCTTTATATGTCTCATAAATAATGAGAATTGACATATAATGAAGTTGGCAGTTAATTCCTGTCCTCTGTTCAGCCCTTTTCCATATGGCGGTGGGTGTGGAGGTTGGGGAAAGGGGTAGAGGGTAAAGTACTTTCTTTCTAAGGGAGGATGTGGTAGGGTGAATGAGATTAGAAGGTTAGATAGGAGGCAGTTCTATCTTAGGACATACCCCTGTACGCTATGGCCAAGTATTCTTGCACCAATATGATGAAACACATGCCACCTCATATTTCCTGAAATAACCGTTCCTGCCCTGGAGTATCCATCAATGCAAGACTCAGAAACAGTCCGATAAACAGCTAAACTTTAGTTGGTAATGCCACCAGGTGGCGCTAAACCACAGCTAGGACAAGAATAGGTATGAATCTAGCAACAGAACCTCTGGAACTCCTGGGCAGCTAGCCAATTCGTTAATCCAGTGATTTTATTAACTTCATAATAATGTGAACATGCATTTTACATGATGTAATTGTTTAGTTGACGCTTAACACATCGTAGTGGGATTTTTCCGTATTTGTTGAGTTGATTAACGTCGACGCGAGACCTGCATACATTCAGCAACAGGAGAAAGACAGGATAGGGTTGGTTATGGGGCAAAGGTATTTTGATAAAGCAATAATGCCTTGAAGTCCCTGCTTCAAAGATCCACACAGGGGTCTTCTCAGTTTATTCTATGGAGTTATCGTGGTTCTGAGCATTGAACGAATTCAAATATTTTCTTATGGCTACGAAATACAATGTAATAAAAAGTTTTTGGTGAAATATCAAGTCCACAAAATGGATATTTTGTAACCATGATGTCAGGCTTTCAAATAAAATAAATAATAAAATCATTAATATATAAATAATAAAATCAATAATCTACTGATAATGGTAATAATAACAGCAGCTAACTGCTCACCAGGTTGATTATCCAGTAGGCCCTGTAATGGGCATTCTTATACATTTTACCTCATTGATTCCTTATAACAACCTGTGAGGTAAAAATTATATTCCATTTTTATAAAGGTGTTAGTTCAGGCATAGAGAGGGTAAGTGACTTTTCAAAGGTTATTTTGAAAATATAGCAGAGTTGAAACTGAGCAAGCCTTTTATGATTTAGAAGTTCAAATACAAGAGCTATATTTTGTATTTGTCTTATTTGATTCTGGTTATCAAAGAAAGATACATTACAGAGACTGGCAAAAATCTCTAGGATAAGTAGTTTTGTTGTATAACTCTGAGAGAGCTGGCTATTAAAAAAACTGTAGTTGAATTTTAGTAAGAATCATATACACAGATATATAGAATCTACTTAAGGGAAGGTCTCTTACCCTGGGTTCTCCTGAAAGTTAATCCTGAATCAAAGGCTTATGGAGAACTGTTATTTAAGAAGTAATTTCAGGAAGCAGGGTTAGTTGATGGGAGAATGAAAAAGGGAGGGAGGAAAAGCCAGTCAAAGATGTATCTTTTGTTGTTGGATGTTGTCTGTTGGTTACTGTTGATTATGCCAGAACCTTTTCAGGAGCTTGATGAACTAAGAATTGCCTACTTGGAGAATGCAAAGAAGGAGGGTTATCCATTGGCTCCCATCCCACATTAATCAAGAGTGGCTCCATAAGTGTTGGCATCCTTGTGTTATAGGTTGCACACGTCAGTACCAGCAGATTCCTGCCAATGTCTCAGGCAGCAATGTCAGAGAAGCTCCTGAGCAGAGAGAGGTATTTGGTGTAGGTCACAGTGAAGCAAGTTACTATCAGGTTATACCTAGGCTTGCGGCAAAAGCTGGAATAAGAAGTAGGGCTGGGATCTGAAATACTGCACAAGAAGGTCCTAATACTGTGGTTCTCTTCCTTTGGGAGTACATGGTATTAATCTATGGATTTTGGTAATGATAATAATTAT
>NW_006430735.1:10993835-11010305 GCF_000325575.1 Pteropus alecto | reverse complement strand
AAGCAATGAAACAATTTATTGGAATTAAAATATCTTTTGGCCATCTAATATTTTTCGTCATTGTTTACCATAGAAACAGCATGGTTCACTGTTTTTGAGTTTCAATTTTTATGGATTACTACTGATTTTATTATTAATAGCACATAAAATCTTTCAAGACTAAATTAAGAATACTCGATTTAGATTAATTTTTAAGAGGGGTAGTATTCATTTAATTGTTTAAGTCTATATCTTTTAAGGAAGAGTGTTCATCAACAAATTCAGAAGACAGGCTAAAATCTGAACAGTTATTTAGTATTAAAAAGTAGTAGAAAGTTTATCAGTTCCAAATTGTCAATCATGTTGCTAATTCAAATAGGTGTGTCAGAGTATAGTGGAAAGAATACTGGCCTTAGAGTCAGAAAAGCTGGGTTTTACTCCTTAAGAGCTGTGTGCTCTTGACCAAGCAGTTTAAAGTTTCTCTGAATCTCACTTTTCTTCATCTGGAAAAATGGGGTAAAACTACCTATCTCTGTGTGTTGTTTTAAATGAGGATTTAAATGAAACTATGTATGTTAAAGGACATAGCATGGTGCATGGCATAGTAAGTTAGTGAGAGCACAGTGAGGGGAAAATCAAAGTGATTAGAGAGATAATGAGAACTAGATCAAGTTAGGTCTTGCAGTAAGAAGAATCATGCTCCCCAACCCCCAGAGATGCCCACTTCCTATTCCCTTAATGTGTGAATGTTATCTTACATGGCAGAGGTTGTAGATGGAAGTACAGTCACCCTTCAGCTGGCCTGGAGATGAGATCATCCTGGATTATCCAAGTAAGCCCATTTTAATCCTTAAATTTAGAAGAAGAGGCAGGAGAGAGAGAGTCAGAGAGATGGCAATGTAAGAAGGACTTGGCCCGATATTGAAGACTTTGAAGATGGAAGAAGGTCATTAGCCAAGGAAAAGTAGGTAGACCCTAGAAGATGAAGAAGATAAAGAGATTCTACAGAAAGAAACACAGCACTGTGGTCATTTTGACTTTAGCCCAGTGAGACTCATTTAAGATAAGATAATAAATTTGTGTTGTTTTATACCATTAAGTTTGCAGTACTTGTTATAACAGCAATAGAAATCTAACACAAGCCCTGTAATTTATAGTAAGGACTTTTAATTTCATTCTGAGATAGGAACCCATTGGAATGATTTGGGCAGAGGAGAGATCTAATCTGACCTAATAGGATCACACTGATTCTGTGCTGAGAATAGACTGTTGAAGGATTCCTTCCTTCATCTAGCTTTTGGCTTGACTTTTCCATATTTACTGAGTGATCATCAATTCATTTAAGATTTTTAAAAATATGATGTTACATTTTTTGTAAGTCAAGGTCTCTAATCTGTTTTGTTGCCAGTAATGAAAGTCTTAAATGCACTTTAAACTGCTATGGAAAATTCACCAGAATTTGAAAAAACCTGAGATGACTCATTGCCAGTACCCCAATATATAAAGTCAAGTGACAGAGTTTCAAGCAGATTAGTTTAGACTAGTGAATAGTGGTAAAAAGACGTGGAAAAAATTTTTGAAAATTATCTTACGAGAAAGAGAATACAAAACGTTTTCAGGTCACATGAAATGTTTCTTATGCTATTGCCTTTTGAAAGTCCTAACAAAACATAGTGATGCCATTTTAAATTTGCTATTAGAATGAATTCAATAGCACTTTGTCACAGAGACTCTGCTCAGAGTAACTTTGCCTGGAAATGAAGAACAGGTGGTATTAACAAAATAGATAATATTATAAAAATAATTTATATTTAGCTTTGGAAAGCCTTATATTTTCCTCCATAATTTTTCTTTCTTAATGATTTTTCACCTAAAATAATAATAAAATTAATTTTCCGTTTTTGGATGCAGAATGACTGATTGAGGAGAGATGATCCAGCATTTTGATGGGTGGAGGAGAGAAGCAGGTATAGGATTAAAATTTGAATTTGGATAATTCATATTTAGATATTTAAAAGTTGACTGTATTCTCATGTCATCAGTGTTTTTTTTTTTCCTTATTTGTTTATTTATTTATTTATTTTTATGGTGACATTGGGTGACAAAATCCAATAAGTTTTAGCTGTACACTTTAACAGTAAGGCATATATATATTTACACTGTGTTCACCTCCCATAGTTAGATTTCTTTCTGTCACCATATATTTGACCCCCTTTACCCCGTCTATCTCTCCTCTCCCCACACCCATTACTCTCTGGTAACTACTAGTCTATAGTCCATGTCCATGAGTCTCTGTTTGTTTGTCCTGTTCCTTTGTTGTTTTTAGGTTTATATCCCACACATAAGTGATATCATGTGATTTTCTACTTGTTCTGTCTGGCTTATTTTGCTCAGCATCATTATCTTGAGGTCCATCCATGTTGTTGCAAATGGCAGTATTTCATCTCTTCTTATGGCTAAGTAATATTCCATTGTATATATGTATCATAGCTTCTTTAGCCAATCAACCATAGGACTCTTTGGTTGCTTTCATGTCCTGGCCACCATGAATGATGCTGCTATGAATATCAGTGTGCAAATATCTTTTTGGATACGGGTTTTTCAAGTCTTTGGGGTAAATACCCAGTAGAGGGATTGCTGGATCATTTGGTAGATCAATTCTTAGTTTTCTGTGGAAACTCTATGCTGTTTTCCTTAGTGGCCGTACCAATTTGCAGTCCCACCGAGCAGTGTAAGAGGGTTCCTTTTTCTCTGCATGGACTCCAACATTTGTTATTACGTGTCCTGTTGATTACAGCTATTTTAACAGGTGTGAGATGGTATCTTATTGTGGTTCATCAGTGTTTTTGAGCCAAGATTATTACTATGTTACAAGTCTTTTACCCCAGGGTTCTTTGTCCTAGTTATTCCCCCTCTCCATTTCTTCTTTGGTCAGTTAGACCAACTAAAGTTCCCCTAGAGTTGGGGGGTGGCAATCTCATTCAAACTTTACAGCTAGTCATCTGGGGGTGGTGGTGGGATAGAGGTGGCATAAATGTTGGGGAGACAACTGCAGTTCCCCACGGATGGCTTTAAGACAATATGGTTTATATACATTTCTTTAGATGTTAGTCTGTAAAAAGATAAAAGAAAAAGACTGTGATGTGGTAGAAAAACTATAGGGTGAGTGTTAGAAGAACTTGTTTCCAGTTCCGCCCATTGGTATTTGCAATCCCTGAGGTGTCCCTTGATCTTCTAGAGATTCAGTAACTTACTATGTGAAGAGGGGGTGATATTACCTGCTTTACATACCCCCTGTGGTTACTGTGAAGATCAAATCAGATAATGTATGTGAAAGTACTTTGAAATTTATAAAGTATTATAGAAACATAAGATGTTGTCTGTTGCTTTAGCACTCAGAATACTTAAAGAGATTTACAGAAATTCTACTGTGGTCATAGGCAGATAAAGATAAAAGAGCTGGTGAAAACCAACATTACTAATAAAAAATGTTCTTAAAAATATATGCCAGTGGTATTATCTCTGATTTGAAAAGCACCTTTTTCTTTGTTTCCTCTAAGGGTGTCCCTTTGGAAGTCTCTGTGTACAGTACTCGGAGTTTCCAGTCCTCCCGATCTGCTTCCTTTGAGTCTACCATCTACCATCTGCCCCCTGAGCTTCTGGGCAGCCAGATTGCCTCCTGAAATGTGATCGTCCTCACTCTCCTTCCAGAAACCACACTTCTTTTTCTACTAAAAAGGCTGTTCCACCAAACTGTGAGCAGTCTGTCTTCTTAATAAGTCCCTAGCTCCTGTTGGGCAAGGCAGAAGTACACTATGGTGACAAAGAGGCAGGAGAGCTCTTTTTCTCTGCTGATTCTTGACTGTACAGATATATGCCATATACAATTAAAAGTTATTTAAGGGTGAGAATTATATCTTACACTTTATGTTTAACCTTCAACTCAGTGCCTTACATAATGTAGATAGATACTCAGTATTTGCTGAACTGATGTGCTAATAAGTATACCAGGTAACTTGCTTTTATCAAGGCTTTTCAGCCTAGAATATTAGGCTATTTATTTAATTAAATAATATTCTATGTTTAAATCTGGGATTATAGTGGAGCAAAATCCTGCTCTGAGTAGTACCTTTTACATGACAACTTACTTGATTTTGTCTCTGTGTTACCATTATGCTGGTTGAGACTGGGTTAGAATGTAGGAGTATGTGCAAGACAAGGTAAAAAATTGGATTGGTTGGAGAAATGTCTAGTCCTTGCCCTGGAGTTTAAAGAAATAAGACTAAGCCCAGTGATGACATTAGAGTTGAAATTTAAAACTTGTTATAAATATCGAAGACTCTCTACTGTCATATCATTCTTTTCTTGCCATTAGAGATCTGGTAAGGGATTATAGCAAACTGTAAGTAGTGAGCAAAGCTGAGGTATTTCTAATTCATAATCAAACTATACTTTTTCAAGGTATTCTTGTTAAAGGTGAATGGCATTTCTGAATGTGTTCTCTTTTTTTAAAAAACTTGAAATTATAACAGCAACATTTTCAAAAAAGAATGCAGCCATAATTCTACCATCTTGATACGGTTATTTTCATTTCTATACATATCTTTAATATTTGTCCAAATGTATAGATGTTTTACATATTTGCCTATTTCTTTGGCAAACTATTTTCCCTCCTGAGTTGCCCTGGGCAGATTGTATCTGCTAGATGAGGCCTCAGAATTTCTGAATGGCTCCAAGAATCCTAATCTATGCTGCTGCAGAAATTGACCAGAATGGTCTGACATTCCCTGGGCAGGTATGTCCCCAAATTTAGAAGGCTCAGGTTGGAGGCTGAAGCAGAAAGTGGCTGTGGGGCTGTAGGACACCTGCCAGCGACCTCAATGGAAAAGGAACGAAGATTAGGTGAAGATGTAGGTAGACAGTTAAGTAAAATAATTTCAGATGCCAGTAGGGTCTCGCTTCCCACTCAAAACAAACGAGGAACAAAAATAAAAACCCAATGAAAGTAACAACCCCCCCCCATCACCTCCTCACTAGTTAACAAATATTTCAGTTTAGTTTAATAAAGCTATACCATTTAGAACATAAACTTTTAAATATTAGAAGTTGACATAAATTGTACTAAAGGGAAAAGAGAAGATGGTAGTCTCCGACAATGGGGAGCGAGGAGTATGGTACAGCTCCTTCGCTCGTTTCAAGGAAGAAACAGTAGTCAGGCGTCAGGTTCTTTCAGATTATTTGGGTTACAGAAGAGAGGATGGAGAGAAAGTGAAATTGCCAAATAGAGATCATCTGAAAACTGCCACAGGAAGGAATCTTGCTGGTTAAGACGGAGGCGGTGGAAGAGTCCCTCCAAGGGCTCTCTGGGGATGAGGACTGACACCACTTGTCCCAGTTGCGGTTTCGAGCAGGAGAGGGGCCCGACCTGGGCGAGGAGGGCAAGGGCCGCCGGCTTCCCGGCGCTCGCGGAGGCGTGCGGGGCAGCAGGCGTCAGTTTCCAGCCCTTATATGTCAACTCCCATTACTAGAGCCCAGTGTCACTGATTGAATTTTTCTTATACAACAGCCCAAGTTTTATTAACCAGGAACATATGACATATGTAATTTAAACTTTTTAGAAAAGGCATTTCATATCCCAGTAATATTTAGTTTGTGACCCATGATGACCCTTTCTACCCAGTCTATTCTTGGTGCTCCTGGTTTTACTTTATATCTCCAAACATTATATGGTAAACTTGGCCTTTGTAGACATTCTAGTAATGGGATTGTGTGTGTGTGTCCTCAAAAAGGTAGTCATTTCTCATTTTGCTGAAGCAAAGATTTGAGTTTCAAAGACTGCAAGTCTTGTGTCCAGAACCAGTCATGTAACAAGTATCTGCCCTGTCCTAGCACCATATCCCAATGGGGCTTTATTTTTCTCTAGCGGGCGGCGGGCGCGCTCCCCGCGGCCCCGGGATGACTTCTCCGGGCTCCCGTCTGGCGCCTTTGCTGCTCCTCTCTCTGCACGGTGAGTAGCCGGAGCCCTCCCCTCCCCGAAGGGCCAGGCTGGGCCAGCGGCCCGGGCAGGAGCTGTCTGGGGACCGCAAGCAGCCTGCTCGCCTGTGCCAGGTCTTGGGAACCCAACTTACTCAGGGGCCATATTCGTAGCTGTCGGCCGAGGCTCACGCGCCCACCCGCCGCGGCTGCCCTCCCGCCGGCGCCCCGCTTCCCGGCTTCCCGCACAGCCCAGGTGTTCCCTGATTCGAGGTAACTACACCTGCTACTCGGTTACGGCCCAGCCTGGATCCGACGCCGACTTGACTCTGACCCCGCTGTCTGCCTTTTTAGATAACGAACTCCCGTACTTATTGGGTACAGTGAGAAACAATATTTAGAATTAGTTTCCGTTACCAGGCGGCTCCAGGAAAACAAGATGCCTTTAAAATAATTTAAGAAACTTTAAATTGTACCTTTACCAGGCATATGCAGGTTTCACTGAAAATGTGATCTTTATTTTAAAAATAACTATACAGTATGCTACACTATATTTGAAAACAAGAATTTATTTTTTTATACGCTAGCTTCGTCCCCAAAGGATTTAAATTGGCTTACAAAAATATATAGAATATAACAATATTAGAACACAAATAATAGACATGTGTTTAATTTTCTTGATGGTTTAAAAAAATCTATTTAAATGTAATTTTCTACTCTCTAACTTTTCTTATATTCTATTTCTATGACTAGCCATCATATTTAAACTCTTGATTTTCATCTTGTACAGTGCCCTTTTCTTTTGTGAGTGCATTGTCTTATGGAATCAAGTTTTCTGTCCCATTTTCTGATATGTTGAGATTCACTGAGATTTATTCTTTAGGGTTTTATTTAAAAAAGCATGTTCACTGATTGGAATATGGTGGTTATCCCTGTTTATTTTCTGGAGATATCAGTATGTTTCCCATAGTTTTACGGTCTTATTTGAACTGATAATGTACCCATAGATTTTGAACTGAAAATGTACCCATAGATTTTGAAGTAACCTAATATTAGCTGACTTAAATTATACAAATTCACTTAGTAGGAGAGAAAAGAATATAAAACTTTGTATATCTTTTTCATAGAATCCAGTGAAGGAAATCATCAAAATTCCAGGTAACTTTCATGGAGTTCAATAGGTATATTTTTAGTGATGATGTGTAGATAATAATAAAGTGACGGTGGTATGTGCTTCTAAATTAATTTTGTCTGGTTGCTAGTTTGAGAGAGCTAACATGTTTCTCTGTCTTCCTTCAAGTGTGAAATAAGATTCAGTAAGTGGGCTTTTTATACAAATCCCTTGGATATAACTGAAAATATTATAGGTATTACTATCAGAATAGCTGACATTTATGGTAAAAAATCTGTTCTTTTGTATGTTATAATAAATGTAACTCTCTTTTTAAAGTAGCATTTGTATATAGTTTTTTTAATTATTAGGCAGTACTTTTAAAGAGTTGATGTGATTCGTGAATCTGCTTTACAAGGTCATCTGCTTTGATTCTTTTCCTTCAGCAGAACTATTCCTTAGCCATCCTAGGATGTTTTAAAAGACTAGCAAGGACATTTCAGCCTTCACAATAATCTGTTCTGTAGAGGCATTTTTTACCCTCAGAAATGAAAAAAGTGCTTATGTGTTCAACAAATTGTTATCGAGTTACTCAGGGTTTGGGTGTCTGGTGGGGAAGGAAGGTGGTGGAAGACAAAGATGCACAAGTTTGTCCACAACCCTTAAGTGGTTTGTAGTATAGGTTGTAAGAATATACAAATGATTTATGATACAAGGAATATATGATGAGTGCCATTTATTAATGGTGATATCAAGAAAGACATTATGGAAACGCTTACTTTTGATCTGGACTTTGAGTAGGATTTAAATTGACTGAGATGGCATTAGTTGGGCTTTCCTAGACGAAGGAACAGCCTGGACAAAGGATATGGAATGGAAAGTGCAGGGGCATATTCTGGAAAGGCCAAGCTCCTAGCTGCTAGAACAGGACACTGGACAAAAGAAAAAAGTCTGAAAAGGTAGTAAAAGTTAGTAGAGAGCCTTGAATGCTGAGTTTGGGATTTATTCAGCAGGCCATGGAAAGGCCACTGATATACAGTTTCCTTAAGATGAGGGGAAGAGAGTGAACAGCTATATAGTGCCTAACATGAGTCTCCAGGAGAATGCCATTTCCTGACTGCATTAAGTTCTTGAATCAGTCAGTGGCAGAGTTGGTTTGAATGAATTAGAGCCCATCCATAGAACTTCCAGTGTTGGAATGAGGTGGAGGAATGGAAGGAAAGTTGCTTCCATTATGAAGAGGAAAAGGGAAATGGATGCTAGAAAGATAACCATTGTAGCAGTGGCCACTACAATGACGTAACACACCATAAATAGAAAAAGAGAGCGTCTTAAATTTTTGAAATAAAATGGATGTCAAGAAATTGTTGTTTTTGTATTTGTTTAAATCTCTGTGGAGTAACTTCAAAGGGAATTTGAATTGAAAAGTTGACTACTATATAGTTCTACCCATGGGTCAGATATATCGAAAGTGTTTCTTGTATTACCTTCGATTCCTTGAAATAGTGTTTAACTTTCAAGAACATAAGAAAATATATAAAAAGAAAGAAAAGGCCATATAAAATGAATTAGAAATGAATTATGAGCTTAAGTGTTGGCATTATGAAAAATTTATTAAAAACTTCAATTTCTTAGCTCTAACTTTAGTTATGTAACTGTTTTGGAAGGATTTACTTTTTAGTAAAAAATTTGTAGTTTGACCTAATATGAAAGGTGACAGCCACTGGATGAAAATTTTAGAGAAATTAAGCTTAATACACTGTATATTCAACATGGACTATTCAGGAAGCAATTTAGATATTAGATCACCAAGCGCTTCTAAAATGTTGTGTTTAGGACTGTTGTCAGACCCAAGGTAATGATGCAGTGGGCAAAGACGTTTTCCCCCCAGTAACAGTATGTGGCACATTTTCAAATGTGTTTTCGCACTTTGATAGTGGAAGCATTTATAATGAAAAGTCTCATTTGAATCTTCTTACTTAAGCCATGTGATTTAGTGTCAAATAAGGTGATGTGCTGGTACACAAGAGTCTTTAGTTGCAGTGAGTTAGAACAAAGGACTGGAGGTCCTAGCTGTATTGGGAGAATGTTGGGAAAATTGTGGCCCACTTAAATTCTGATCTATAATTTGTTTATTTAGCATAGGGATCCTGAACCTATTTCTATCTACACTAATGATGCCAATTTATTTCTATGTTTTAGGCAGATTGAGGTAGGATGGCTGGATTTCTGATAGTCTAGTCCCTTCAAGTCCTGTCCTTTGTTTGATGAGGACCATTTGGCACTCACACATCACACCATTGCATTTTAAGGATGGTTCTCAGAACATCTGGAGCCTCTGAAATCCTCCCTTGATCATACTTTGAGAGTAATTGGTTTCAGAGAGGTTGTCAGTTCTTGGGTGGTATTTAGAATGCCATCTGATTCGAGCTGAATTTAGTCTTAAAAGTAGAAAGTTAATTAATTTACTTACGAGTTAAGCTGATTTTACTAAACTGTGGAAGGATTTTTTCCTTTCTGTTAAAGTTTGGGTAATTGATTAGCTTTATACCTGATTTTCTAAGAGACTATAGTAGTAGTTTGCATTTGTGATGATTTTAAAGTTGTAGAAATTTGAAGTCAAAGAGAAAAAATCTGTTTCCCATTTTCACTAATGATAGACTCAGCCATTGGTCTGATACTAGTTTACCTTTATCGTTGATGGACACTACACAGGTGCTATATGATGTGGCTGTACCTCACTCATGTATTTTAATTAATATCACTAAAATGTTTATGTTTATAGGATAGGATTAAAACAATACGAATTTGCCAATGTGAACAAAAACTCTGTTCAGTGAAAAAGTCCTTAGAGGAAGTCTACTAATTGGTTTCTCTTTGTTTAGTATTTTGATCTTGAGAGATAACAAAATGACAGGGTTAGATGCATACTTTTATTTAGAAAAGCATTGCTGGTGAAGAAGTTGAGATGCCAGAAGCACTGAGTTCAGGAAATTCTAATACTACATGGAATTCTTTGGAAGAATCTTCAGAAATTAAGGTTACTGTCAGTGGCTTTGAATGATAGTGGGTCAGGATTTAGGGTTGGGATAGATGGTTAAAGTATAATAGGTTTGGAAATGCAAAGCTGTTTTTCTACTAGAGTCAAACTTATAATAACACAATGTGGCATTTTGAATGTAACTCTAATGAGACCACTTCTAGGCCAGTCTTAAAACACTCATTAATCCAACATTTTTAAAAATTGAAAAGAAATTTAATTTTTTACCAAAATCTGTTAAATATCACACCAGTGGAAATGTTAACAGTGTCCTAATTTAGAGAACGCTTTTACCTGCCTTTGCCCAAAGTCTCCCTGTTCACAGCAGTTGCTCATGTAAAATCTCTTCTCTCCCACTCCTGTATTCTCAGTAATGTTGATTCTTTTCTGTCCTCTTTCCTCTTCATCCTCTCCTTCCATTTTGGAGGATGTTATGTTCTGCTAGTCGCATCAGGTTCTTTTAAAGTAAATAAATCTAGCCATTCTTGACCCCTTCCAATGATTAGCTGTACCTATTTTGTAGACTGATGAAAGAAACCCTGGAGCCAAGCAGGCAGACCCAGAAATCACTTTAGAAGCTGGACATGGCACTGGTGGGGGTATGTGAGAATGTGGACATAGTTCTGTGTTAATATTTCCCCCTTGTTCCATGAAGTTAACTTTATGATGCAATTCTGTGTGTGTATATATGTATGTATGAATGTATGTATGTATGTATATTTTCCCTGAAGGACAATACCATACCTGGCACATAGTAAGTGCTCAGTAGGTACTTGCAAATTAATTAGGTGAGTAGTTACTACTATAAGTGATAATGATTTCCTTATGGACCATTCTCTGTCTGCAGTGATGTTTATAGCTCTCAAAATGTCAGAAGTCTTTAATCAGAGCCACACTGTTGACCATGTACTCAAAGATGCCTTAAGTAACATCAAACATTGATCGTAATACTTAATCTTTGTTTCTTTGGACCAAGTCCATCACTACCAGTTTTACACCTTCAGTCAGTCCCCATAGGTCAAGATCATTTAGCAGAACACAAAATAAATGACAGATTGGAGTATAGTAAAATCAGGTTAGCATTTTAGGCTTTCATTGGTAATGAAAAGCCTGTAGTACAGTTCACATATGCATATTGCCCATGTGTAAATACAGATTGCTGTACTAGCACTTGTTGGCCAAGACTTAAGACAATGTGCAGAACATATGAAAAGTGTGTTAACAGTGTACTGCAAAGATTCTCAAACTTTAGGCCTTAAAGATTATTGGGGCCTTAAAGATTATTGAGGACAATAAAGAGCTTTTGTGTGCGTGGATTATGTCTATCAATATTTACCATATTAGAAATTAAAAGTGAGAAAAAATTTAAGTATTAATCAGGTTACAAATCCATCGTATGCTAACATAAATAATATACTATTTTTGTGACAAGTGTAAGATATTTTTCCAAAACCAAAAATTTATTAGGGAGAAGAGTGGCACTGTTTTACATTTTTGGAAATGACTCTTTAATGTCTTGCTCATTAGAAGACCGCTGGATTCCCCTCTCTGCTTCTGCATTCAGTTTATTATGAAGTGTTGTCTCAGTTTGGTTGACATATATGAAGAATATATGGCCTCACATAGATATGTAGTTGGAAGAAGAAGGAATATTTTGATAGCATTTTCAAATAATTTTGTATATTCTTCTTTGATATTCTATTAAAACTCAGTAAATAGTAGTTTCTTAAAGATTGGTTGCCATGCAGAATCAGAAACCATATCAATAAACATTTCTCACTCTGCTGTATTAAAATCCATGGGCTTATCTTATACTTAAATCTTTTCTTCATGCATGATTTTTAGGTAACATTATACATTGATAATTTAGAAAATATTGGTTCACTGATGCAGATCTTACAAATGCTGACATGTTAAATTCTATGATTTAAAAAATCACATTTGTTAACTATCACCATTGATCTCATCAGGACAATCTTCAAGTACCGGGAAACTGTTAAGCTCACAATGGCAGATACAGGTTTTGGAAGATATGTATATTTCCAAAATTGGCAACAAATAGCTGTCAGTGGTTTCTCTTATTTTGTTCAATTTTGGGAAAATGTCTGCCAAATATCTAAGTCTCAATAACTGTAGTCTGTCTGTGAGTTTTTCTTTCCAGTAAAAGTGCTGATTATGAAAACGCGACTAATTCATTCAGCTTTGAAATCCAGCAGTTGCACCAGGGCTTCTCCTCGGGACACCCATTTTTGCTTTGGTGTGTAGCATAAGAGATTTATGTTTCAGACTACTCATTTTGTCACAGAATATCATAAAAGGTCAAGATTTAATAAAATTCCTGTTATTCCTTCATCAAAGACATTCTTTAGTGAAACTGGATTTTCTTTTGTAACTGAGAGTGCATGACAGTAAGACTACAGTGACTTCAGACACAGTTTAGTGCCAGTGCCTTGACTTGTGTGGAGGCGCCAGCAGTTCCCCCCCACACTTCTGCACCATCAGTGCGAATGTCGACACAGGCAAAAAGGCAAATAACATTTTACCGTCATTAAGAAAACAGCTTTTACCTCACAGATTTTTTGAAAGGGTGTTGGAGACCCTTAAACGGTCCATGGAATATAGTACATTGAAACACTAATGTACTTTAATGGATGTTAAATTCTTTTTTTTTTTCTTTATTGTTTAAGAGACAAATAGCCATGCAATAATTCCATGCTGTGTGGGATGGCATTAAACAGAGTATGTATGTATCACTGAAAAATAAACAATACACTCATTTAAAATTCTGTATTTTTTGTAATATATATAATTTTTAAATTACAAAAGTGGCATATCCTAGGCATTAAAATTCAAACAATGCAGAAATGTTTAAGAATTGACTCATATCTCACCTCCACCCACCAAATTCTCTGGTTTGTTGTGCATTGTTCTAGACCTTTTTCTAATTACAAACAAAGCCTGAAGTACATGTATTTTTTTTTTTTTAAATAATGCCATGGATAATTGTTTTAAAACTTATTTTTAAAGCATAAAATTTAGTATGGGCATGTTGCCACATATGGATCTATGTCATTTTTTTAATGACCTAAGTTTACTATTTTGTAGCAAGTCTATACCACAATTTATTTAGCTGTTTCCCCATGGTTGGACATTTATGTTGTTTCTGATTTTTTGATATTGGCAATATCATAGTGAACACCTTTGTACATATAACCTATAAATTTGTGTAGATATTTCTGCAGTATAGCTGGCCCAAAGTGGAATTATTTGTATAGTCAGACATATTGGGTTTGAATTCCTGACTTGTCATTTATTGGCTTTCTGACTTTGGGAATGTTCTAATGCCCCGAGTTTGAGTTTGATTATCTTGTAGAGTGAAGATGGCCTTCTCAGTGCATTAAGAAGTACTAAACTAAAGGAAATGACGCATCTTTAAAGTGTCTAGCATAGTGCTTGGCATATAGAAAATTCTTTGTTTGTGGCCGTTATTGTTACAGGGGTTGATCAACTCCAACTTGAGTCAGGAAGTAAGAGTTCTATCCAGGAGGTGCCAATGGAGGTGAGGCCTGAGAGACATCATACAGATCTTCAGGCCTGCTTTCATTTGCAAAATGAAGGAGTTAGATTAGGTAATCTTTTCTTTTCCAACTCTGTAATCTCGTGATTCTTTGATTTGGCTTCTAAGTATTGAGAATATTGTCGAGAAAATAAGCTGGAACTAATATATGGCTGGTTTTAACATAATAAGACTTCTTAAAAAGTAGTTACTTGACTTTCCCTCTCCTTCCATCAATATAATGAGACTTTATGGTGATATCTATTCAATGAATTAAAACCGTTTTCATCTATTGTAGAAAGATTGTAAAAAGTGACTTCAAATATAAAGAATTCTGTTTTTTAATTTTCTTTGAAAATTGATTTCTGTTTACTTTAGCTCAGGCTATGTACATACCTCTTTATTCTCTTACATTCTTTATATCATAGACAAATCTTATATGTGTCAGTTGTAAGCAGGCTGTAAATATGACAGAAATTTTCTTTTTTCCATAATCAGTGTATTCTGGTCCTTTAACTTGATTTCTATAACCTTTCTCTATTTTTCTAACATAATGTCTTTTCTTTGGCTAAGCCAGGCATTGGGTGTCTAAATTTTATCTGTACTGGATAACATGATGAATATAAATATTTTGGTATTGCTATTATTGATTAAAAGTGAAAAGCCTATGAGCTTTTAAAAAAACCTGTGAGTTTTAGTCAGGAAAGTAATGATATTCAAACCAAAAACTCTGAAAGGCTGTGGTTATGACACGTCTTAATTCTGACTCTAGGTTATATAACTTCTATACTGTTTTCTGGTTGTTCTTTTTGCATTTTCATGTAGGAGAATGTTTTTACACAAAGCCAGGTGGTCTTCAGAATGGATAGAGTTAGTCATATTGGCAGAACGTTCAAAATAATTCTGAGATTCATAAACTCATGCTTATTGTGCTATTTTGATAAGTATAGATTATTTTCAGAACATTAAATATTTCCTGAAACTAAACCACACTAGTAGAGAAGGTTTTTGAGTTTTGTATTCCAAAGTATTTGTAGAAATTTAAACATTATTTGTTTTCGTGAAAATATTTTCTGAAATTGTGACTTTTAATTCTTTCTAATTGGTGATTTCATTGCCCTAAGAGCAAGACATGTTTTAGTTGCCCTTTGATCAGTCTATATTTCCAGTTTGTCTGAACATTTGTGCCTTTTTGGATGAATTAATTGTGCCTGTCCCCCTTCCCCAGTTACTTTGAATTCAGTGGGTTGTCTTTCTCATTAATATGAAAGTGTAATGTTGTGAGCCATGGGGAGCTGGACCTGTAAGGTCTCTTAGAGCCCTTTAATTCCATAATGTCCTTGATCTGATGAAGCCGCTCAGTAAATCTCTTCACAATTTCCACGACCAAGCCATCTGTCTGCATTAAAATAAATCAAATCTGCTTACTCCTTCAATGTCTAACAAATATTCTATAAACTGATAATGATGAAGACCAAGAACATGAAAATAATTTGCCGTCTTGAGCACTTCCTTTTCAAGTTTCAGCTCAGAGTCTCTTGACACAGGAGAAGTCGGCTTTCCAGCTTTCTCTTTGACTTGAGAGAAAGGGTGTGGAAGGGACTCTTTTCTCATTCCTTTTATTGTGCTTATTGCATGTGTGGCAGGCGAACTAATTCAGCTTTTCCTCATTAGAATTAAACTTCACAAAAGCTTTACTTGCTCTTCTACTTCATATATGCTGGCCGATTAGGTAAACACACATATTTATCTAATTTTATATATGGCGATTTGCATTGTAACATATAAATCTCAGGATTTTGTGTCGGGCCCAAACTTCTGATATTGCTCAGACTTCTGATATTGCTCAGACTGTATATTGTGGCAGCGTCACACGGTACAAGTACATGATCCTATGGCTTGTTCCTAAGGAAAATACTTTTGTTTTTTTTAAATATCTGAAAACCTTGGAATCTTTAAAATATTTATTTTTAGTGCTCTAAACTCCTTTACTTTCTTCTCTTTGATCCATCCTTTCCTTCCTGAGAGGTTCCTTTTCTGTCAAACACTGCTGTCATTATATCCCTCTCTTCCTTCAATTACAAAAACCACAGCAAACTTGAAAAAATCTTAAAGGATAAATTCTAAAGGTTTTAGAGTATCAGTGTCCTCCTCTCCAGCTTCCTACTCTACTCCACCCACCCAACCCAGGGCCTTCTGTTAACACTCTGGGCTTATCTACCTCTTCAGTGTTGTCGCTCACATTTCCCGTCCACTTCTGGTCAGTCTGAAATACCTCACCACCTCCCCTTGATACACATACTACCTACTCTTCTAGACTCAGCTCAAGCCTGTTTCCTCTGAGACTGACTGCCTTACATTCTGAGATAACTTCTCTGTAAGAGAACTTTTCCTCTTATAGTTTCCTACATAGTGAGTTCTGTGCTCCTTTGGTGGCACCTCCAAATTGCTACGTCTTGTTCTCTTTTACCTTCTTGCAAGCTCCACAGGATGAGCACTTTGTGCTGTGAACATGGCAAGTGCTTAATTTATTGAGTGAATGGATGAATTTTAGATCTTTGCTTTTTAGCAGCCTTTTTATCTTGTATAAGGTAATAGACCTTATTCTCTCAGTTTTACAGGCAAAAAGTTGAAATTCTATATGTGGAATTGAGATATGCATATGAACTTCAAAGTTTTTACTAAAGTATAGACATTTCTCATTCTCAAAAAATGATACAGAATAGATTCTTTTATGCTGCAGATTGAATTTACATTTCATTTGTGCTCCAGTTTTGAACAGATTACGAGTTTCTCAGCCTTTTCCTTTAT
>NW_006430735.1:10985005-10992954 GCF_000325575.1 Pteropus alecto | reverse complement strand
CCCTGGGTACCTGCTCTGTTATTTACCCGACGTTTTCCTTGAATTTGACTTGCATTTTTTACTTAAACATGTACTTTATTTTTTAATTTTTATTTATTTATTTTTATTTTTTAGGTGAGGCAACCCTTGGTTGACCTCACAGATTGCAAGGACCTTGTCAGTTTACAATCGCTTAATTTATTTATTTATTTATTATACCTACAGTACCTGGTCTTCCTAGGTGGTCTCCCATCCAAGTACTAACCAGTCCCGACCCTGCTTAGCTTCCAAGATCAGATAGGATCGGGGGTGTTCAGGGTGGCATGGCTGTAGACTGTCTTTTCAAGTCTTTTGACAGTTTTTTATAATGACTTTATTGAGATATAAGTCACATACCTTATAATTTATCCATTTAAAGTATACAATTCAATGATTTTGATACATTAATTTTTAAAAATTGTAACCTTTGCGACAGACAACATGGATGGACCTCGAGATAATCATGCTCAGTGAAATAAGCCAGACAAAAAAAGTTAAAAATCACATGATATCAGTTATATGTGGGATATAAACCTAAAAGCAACAAATGAACAGGACAAACAGACTCATGGACATGGACTATAGACTAGTGGTTACCAGATGGTAGGGGGTAAGGGGAGGAGGGAGGAAGGTGGGTAAAGGGGGTCAAATATGTGGTGACAGAAAGAAATCTAACTATGGGAGGTGAACACACAGTGTAAATATATATATGCCTTACTGTTAAAGTGTACAGCTGAAACTTATTGGATTTTGTTAACCAATGTCACCATAAAATAAATTAATTAAAAAAAATTAAAAACAATTTAGGTAAAATATAACAAAATTCGCCATTTTGACTATTTTTAAGTGAACAATTTAGTGACATTAAGCACATTCACACTGTTGTGCAACCACCATTACTGTCTATTTCCAAAACTTTTTCATCATCCCAAGCAGAAACTCTGTAAACGTTAAGCAATAACTCCCCATTTTCCCCTATCCCCAGCTTCTGGTAACATTTCATCTATTTTTATCTCTATGAATTTGTCTATTCTAGGTACCTTATATAGTGGAATCATACAATATTTGTCCTTTTGTGGCTGGCTTTTTCACTTAGTTATTTCACTTAGTATAGTGTTTTCAAGGCTCATTCATTTATAGCATATTTCAGAACTTCATTCTTTTTCTTTGGCTGAATAATATTTCATTGTATGTATATACTATACATTTTTTATCCATTTATCTGTTGATAAACCCTTGGGTTTTTACCAGTTTTTAACATTAGGGTCTGTGTGTCATTTTTGCCCCTGACTTATAAAGTTTTAAAATATGATTTAAAAATGTTTGTTATAATACTACTACTTTATTGGTTATAAGTGTTATAGAATCTTTTACTCTGTGACTTCACTTCACACATGTATTTTGGTACGTTTTAAAGAAGAATTCTTAATTTAAATTCAGTTTTAATGATTTTTCCTTTCAACTAGCACTTTTGGTGTCTTGGTTAAGAATTCTTTGCCTATCCCAATGTCATGAAGATATTCTCTGTTATATTCTAGAAGCTATGCCGCTTACCTTTTCTATTTTGACTCTACATCCCACCTGGATTTGATTTTTTGTGTGTGTGATGAGAGTTTGAAGTGAAGGACTAAAATTTTTTGACATGGTTTACCTATTTACATTTATGTCCAGTCTTTTTGGTTAAATACATTCTTTGATGTGGTTTTACACTTCATTTTACTTTCAGGGTCCGGTACAGTGCCTTACACATGGTAAGTGATCAAGGGATGCTTCTTGGCAGTGGTTGGGCCAGAAAGACTCGTTTCCTGAAAGACACGTAGAGACCCAAACAGAATACTATGAAATCTGACTTTATTCTTAAGTAGTGTTCATTTCTTCTTTTCAGCATGATTTTCTTCTCTCTCTCTCTCTTTTTTTTTTTTGGTTTGTTATCTCCCTCTTCCTCTTCCATTGCCACTGCCATCTTTACCATCGTCATCTCTTTTTTCTTCATTAATAATCATCTTCGTTATCTGGAACTGAGAATAAATTGTAAATCTCATGATTTTAATTTTATTATTATATAGTATTTTTTCTTTAAGAATAATAATTTTAATTGTATAATAGCATTTCATATTGTTGAGTACTTTGCATCATAACCACCTTACATTCATTTTGTATATGGAATATTTTATTTTTATTCAGTCATAATTACATGCAACATTTTTTTTAAAGTTTCAGATGTTCAACATAATGATTTGATATTTGTAAATATTGTGAAATGGCCACTGCAAGAAGTCTAGTTAACATCCAACATCATACATATTGCAAATTTTTACTTGCAATGAGAACTTTTAAGATTTTTCTCTCTTAGCAACTTTCAAATATGCAATACAGTATTATTAACTATAGTTGCCATGCCGTACGTTATGTTTTCATGACTTATTTACTTTATAACTGGATTTTTTTACCTTTTTGAAATTCTCTTTACCCATTTTGCCCACCCCCACACCCTGCTTCTGACAACCACCAATCTGCTCTCTGTATCTGTGAGCTTAGTTTTTTGGTTTTTTTGTGGTTTTTTTTGTTTGTTTTTTAGATTTTATGTGTAAGTGATATTATACAATATTTGTTTTTCTCTGACTTATTTCATTTAGCATAGTGCCCTCAAGGTCCATCCATGTGTCTCAAATGGTAAGATTTCCTTCCCTTTTTTTTTTTTTAATGGCTGAATTGTATTTCATTATGTGTATAGACCACATTCTCTTTATCTGTTAATTTTTGATGGACACTTAGGATGTTTCCATATCTTGGCTATTATAAATAATGTTTCAGTGTACATGGGGGGTGCATATAGCTTTTCGAGTTGGTGTTTGTTTTGTTTTCTTCAGATCAACACCCCAAAGTGGAATCATGTAGTAGTTCTAGTTCTAATTTTTAGGGGAAACTACACACTGTTTTTCACAGTTGGCACACCAATTTTTATTCCCAACATCAGTGCTCAAGGGTTCCCCTTTCTCCATAGCCACACTGAGGTGTCACTCCATACTTTTAACAAGTATGGAGTGACACCTCAGTGTGGTTTTGATTTGCATTTCCCTGATGATTAGTGATATTGAGCACCTTTTCACGTACCTGTTGTTCTCTTTGGAAAAATGTCTATTCAGAGCCTCTGCCTGTTTTTGTTTTTTTTTTTTAATCAGATTCTTTATTTTTTTTTGTTCTTGAGTTATATGAATTCTTTGTATATTTTAGATATTAACCCCTTATATGATATAATATTTTCTCCCATTCCATTAGTTGCCTTTTAATTTTGTTGATGGTTTCTGTCGCTGTGCAGAAGCTTTTTAGTTTGATATAGTTCCACTTGTTTATTTTTGCTTTTGTTGCCTTTGCTTTTGGTGCCACATCAAAAAAATCATCAGTTAGACTAATATCAAAGAGCTTACCACCTGTATTTTCTTCTAGGACTTTTATGGTTTCAGGTCTTACATTTAAGTCTTTAATCATTTTGAGTTAATTTTTGTGTATGATATAAAATAGTGTCCAGTTTAATTATTTTGAATACAGCTGTCCAGTTTTCTGAACACTATATTGAAGAGACTCCCTTTTCTCTATTATACATTCTTGGCTTTTTTTGTTGTAAATTAATTAACCATATATGCGTGGGTTTATTCCTAGACTCTCTGTTCTATTGATCTGTATGTGTGTACAAGGGATTTTAACCTGTGGTCCATAAATAGTTTTCAGAGAAGTCAAAGAAATTTTATTGAAAATATCGTATGTATTTGATATTTTTTTCTTCTGGGGAGAATATATATACTCAACTTCTCGAAGTATATTCTTTTATTTTCCAATAAACCATTGAGAGACCTACTCTGCATACTACTGTACCAGGCAGTGTGGGTTATACAGAGTATTTAATATGGTACTTGGTCTTAAGGAACTTAATACACATGTAACTATAGCTATACTTATAAGTACAGTTACAACTTGGAGATTTATATGAATCAGAAAAGGAGTAATTGTGGAGCAGTTGTCAGAATCATGTGAGGAAATAGAAGTTGCAGATAATGTAGTATTTAAAGTGTCAGGTGGAAGAAAATACAGCCGGATAGTGGCCTTATCCCAGCCGATGAGGCAAGACACCTTTGTTTCTTCTATATTCAGCACTTTTTAAGGAAAAATACCTCCCACCCCCCCAAAAAAGAGGGTTTGTTTTGTTTGAGGCATCAGGAGATAGAAAGATGGAAAAAGTGAGGGTCCAGTCTTCAAGACTTCAGGCTTTAGTCTAAAAGACAAACATAATTCAGCTCATTATGATATAATATGTTACATTAATGGTATGAATTAAGTGTTGTCTGCTGCTCAAATTTCATTCTTGTTTTGACCAAGCCACGCAATTTCCCTAGGTGGTATGGTTCTTGGAGTCTGCAAGTTCTGTAGCTGGCCATTGTCAACAAGTGTCAGAGTGATGGCAGGGAGACTTTGGCACAAAGCAGGTAGAATCTGAGGCAATACTCCTGGTTCCTCAGGACCTACATTGAGTGTGTAAGAAACTGGTAGTGTTTGTGTATCCTGGTGAGGGCACCGATAGAGGTCTGAGGTTAGAAAGAAGTCAGTGTGTGCAGGAATTTCCAGATCAGAGACGAATGGTCAGGACCACTGTACAAAGATGGAAACTGGCACATACCCACCACTATTTCCCCACTCAACACCACCACCACCATTACTGGAAAGAAGACCCCCACAGAGGACTAGTTGTACCTTACTGGTTACCAGTCTGAGTGTAGCCGGCAGAGGTAACTATAGAGCCAGAGAACTTTGTGTGGATATGAGGGCCTCCTCTCCTCTCCTCTCTGCTTTGGGGTAGTTTGAGGACTCTCTCCTTCACTTATTCAGATACCCCATGAAGAAAAGCAGGGGAAAGAAGTCAGAAAGACAGCATTTATCTGAGCCATCCAAAAGAGACATCTATACGATTACTTAAAGAGGCTCTTCAAATGATGACATCAGTCTTAGATGACTAGATCTGACTGAATGCAATTATCTTCCTAACCCCTGCCACCCCTCTGGTTTTGGGGTGTGTTGATGCAAGGTGAGAAACAGTAGGAATATCAGTTTGAGAAAAAATAGACTCCACTTCTTTGCATGTGCTTATTAACAAAGGAATGTAAATTTACTTATTGCTTTCCCCTTGAAAACATCTGGTTGAGATGCATGGCCAATCCCACTGAATCTAGAGTCCTCATCTGGCCAGATGCACACACAAATCTCGAGCTCTGTCCTAGTTTTTAACTTAAGCTGGTGTGCCAACATGGCAGCAAATGTGTAAGCAATTGCAGGAACCATACTACAGTGGTTTACTGAATCTCAATAAATGATCTTTTCTTTCAAGAAAAGCTTCTTTATTTGCTTGATCACTTGGAGTGCTTTTTTTAAATACTTGGATTTGGCAGGCTCTTTTTTTGATACTGAGGTGCCCACAGTGAACTGAATGTGGTTAAACAGCTTGGTATACTGCAGTTGAATAGGCACTGGGCTCATGTGCCAAAGGGTGGCAAGCCAAGTCACTCTGCCTTTAGTGCCAGCTCTGATCAGTTTCAGTTCTGCTCTTGCCACCACGTTGGATGCCTCTCTGTCAACACAATTCTGCTTTTAGTTTTGCAAGTTTTCAGTGATGGGAGGATGTCAAATTTCCTTTGAGATCGTAGCTACTGTCATTGGTTGCCCACTGTGAGCCATGCGTTGTCTAGGTGTTTTATGTGTGTTTACTTATTAATCCTTAAGAGAGACCTGTGAGATAGATGAGTATTAGCCCTCTTTCCGAGTGAGGAAATTGATTGTGCTTGTTGAATAGAATGAGTTTCAGTATCTCAAGTTAAGTGCTTGGAAGATTAAGTAAGATAATACATAAAGTGCCTAATGCTGTGTCAGATAATCAGTAAGTGGATTGCATTTCCTCTTGGAAACTCTTACTTGGCTTTGTGGTGGTTTTGTCTCCATTCTAGGGCCTAATGAGAAGAATTTGGGAAACATTTATATGGGTTGTGAGCAGAACTTGTAAAGACCTTTAGAATCCTAAGCATGAAAGATTATGGTGCCCCTTCCTGTGGAACTCAAAATGAGACACTAATATATAAAATAAGGGTAAGCAAGTTCGACACAGTTGTGTTTTTTCCTTCAAGAGGACTACATTAATCTTTGTTCTGAAATATCAGATATCAGCCTTAAAAATGTTTCTCTCTCCCTCTCTTAGTGCTCCTGCCTTGCCAGTGCCTTAAGTATTTGGTATGCATGTTGGGTAATATAGCACCAGCCATAAGAGAGTTTAAAATTTTATTTTTATTTATAGCAAATACGTAGGTATAGTAGATGATTTATGTGTAATTAAATTCAAAAGGGAATGATTAAAATTATTATATTTATTTCTTTGGGACATTACCAACCAACAAGAAGTTGTGCTTGGCAGTTGTTTTAGACACTGTGGGTGACGAGAAAGGAGAACAAAACTCGGTTTCTGCCTTCATTGAGTGTACAGTTTTCAAGGAGTGATGGGAGGGAACATTTTTTGGATGCTTACTAGGTACTAGTCCTTGAATATACATTATATAATTGATTTTCATCACACCCTTTTATTGTTCCTACTTTATAAACTAGGGTACTGACGTTCGGAAAGGTTAAGTAAGGTCATAGTTCATATCTTTTGGTTTCCAAACCTACCTTCTTCCTGCTTCAGGAAAAAGAGAACAAAAAAATACTATCGTTTCTACTTGAAATCCTCCTTTCTCCTCTTTTTTTTCTGAGCCTGGAAAAGAATGCTTATGCTTCCAGATGCAGGTTAGATGTTACCTCTCAGGTGGTATCTCTGCGCTGGCTTTTTCCTTCCCTGTCTCCATAGAACATTGTTCAGACTTTAGCTGGTCCCCATGTACTGTAATATACACAACTCTCCTCTTTGTTAAACCCTCATCTCCCTTCCATACCTCTTGCACTGTGCCTGATACACAGCCAGTGCTTAATAAATATTTGTTTCATATAATGGTCTTTGTATATTGTTCAGGCTATAAGTGCAACTGGAGTTGAGAGAGACTTTATGGGACAGGCGGAAACTGAGTCTCGCAGCATCTGAATAGGTTTCAGTCTAGCAGAGAAAAAGCCAGGCATATCAGATTGGGGAGGGAGGGGACAGGGATGCCATCAGAAGCTGTCACATGGAAAGGAGCATTGCTAGTTCCTGTTACAAAGTAATGTGAGTTAAATTTAGATGCCACATTTATTATTTCAGCTCTTTGAAAACTTCTCCTAATAATATCTCTTTTTTTGTTTCCTCAAAATTAATTATCTTTTTGTAGCTATGGTAACTCATTTGAAGCTCTATTATGCTTCTAATCTGTACACATTGGACTATTTGTTTGAGCATTCTAAACATTTTCCTGCATAGTCAATAAAAATTTTGTGTTTACAACGTTCTCTTCCTTTTGGTGAAAATTGGCTTTTCCCTTTAGCTCTCTAAAATTGATTTTAAAAAGAATTAGGAATGACAGCTTGACTGATAAATTACCATAGGTGACCAACATCTTTGTCACAAATGTTCATGCCATTATTTGCTTGTACTGACATATTGCAAGGCAGTTTTTACTTTGAGAAATTTTGAACATGTGACATGAAACACTTAACCCTGCTTTCCCCAATTTCCTCAGCTCTGAGGACCCCTGTACTCCTCCACTTCTAAGGACTCCCACACCTCTTGCCCAACCTCCCTCTTGGACTCCTGCAGCCCAGTGGGACATCCTCTGTGCCTCTCGCCTGGCTCTGGTCCAGCCAGTTACACTTCTGTGTTTGCACCTGTTCTTTTAATGGGGTGCTGCTTATTCTGTCGCTATAACCTTCCTAGCTCCTGCCTAGTGTCAGACTGTTCCTTATGTCCCCTTTCTCTCTCCCCGCGCCTC
>NW_006430735.1:10976675-10984984 GCF_000325575.1 Pteropus alecto | reverse complement strand
CCCCCCCCTCTCTCTCTCTCTCTCTCTCTCTCTCTCTCTCTCTCTCTCTCTCTCTCTCTCTCAGAGTTTTACAGCTGCACCCCAGCTCATCTAGGTTCCCTAGATGGTCCCACGTTTTCTTCTCCTCTTTGTCAGAGTATTATTTAACCTTTGAATCTTTTTCTTCATCTGCAAAGTGAGGCAGGCAACACCTACCCCATTGAGTAGCTGGATTAGATGAAGAGGTGGCCCTAACACCTGGTGCATAGAAAGAGTCTGTACCTCTTTCTTCCTCTTTGCCCTTGACATTATAACACTTCATTTTTAAACATTTGTTCATTTATTCACTAAATATTTATTGAGTTCCTACTTTGTATTGTGCACTGGGATATAGCAGAGGCAAAGGTAGACTGAAAACAGACTAACCACATCTGAGGCAGTAAAAAATTAGATAGCACCACAATTTCTGTTCTGAAGTCCCTGGTTCTTCTTAAAATGTTTGTTCACCTATAAAATAATGGTAGGTTAAGAATAACATAACAAATACAGAAAGAAATTATGTTAAGAACTGAACTCTCCTTTTTAGAGCTTTTACAACCCTTTGATTTTTGTTTGTGTTCTTCAGGTACAGAATGGTTTCCTTGGTGAAGTCATAGGGTCATAGTGGTTACAGCCTTTCTTGTGTCTCTGCCTCTGAAATGCCTACAGTTAGTTGTGTTAGACACAAGCTGGAACTTAAGTGAGATATATTGGAACTGGCTCTTGTTAGTAGTATGGTTTTTATTTCCAGTTAAGTGACTCCCTACTCCTGAGAGCAATAATGAAAACTTTAATGACTTTGTTTGAGACAGTCATTGTTCAGTATTGCTTATATCATAGTACCTTACATGGGAAAGATATTCAGGAAAGGTTTATGGCCCTAGAAAAATGTTTATTTCTCTAGATGAGCTTTAACACTTCTCTTTTTGAGGCTTTATCAACAATTGCATTTGATGTTTATCACCAGTAATAAACATCCTAGAGAATTTTTGTTTCTCTTTTTCTTTTATTTACTTTTTGTACTTTAGAAATGTAAAATTCTTCTGTTTGAATTGTGTTTGTTTTTTAAATACTTCTACTTCGTATTAGTGTTTACTAAATTTTATGTAGCTTTTGGTATATACGATGGATACACTTTAGAAGTATATAAAAAGGTATGTAAGTAAATAATTATTGATGTGCTCCTGGGCTTAATGTTGATCATTTCAAACGAGAAGGGGAGAACTTCTTACACTTACTGTGGATTTCTTGTGAAAATTTATGCATCTGTCGTGTAGTCCCAGAATTGAGATCCAGACAGTACCTTCAGTCTTCAGGTTTCTCTTCTTCGCCCACTTGCTCCTTCCTGCCTCTCCTGCCTCTATTCTTTGATGTCGTATAATAAGAGACCCAGATAGGTAAAATAATCTTTCAAAACTAAACAGCCATGTGAGTGGCAGAGTTCAGGCCAGAATCCAGGTTAATGCTCTTTCCAGTAACATAAGGGATATAAACAGCTAAGCAATATTTCAGTTACTTTTTCTGTCGAACACTCATTTTAACCTCTTTAAGGGTCAAACATCATTTCCTCCTAAGATCTCTCTGTCTCTATCTCCCTATTGCCCCAACAAAACATTACACAAGAAAAGTGTACATGTATATGAGTGTGCACAGATGTGTACAGATTGTGCATGTGCTTGTGTAATTGTGGAAGGATTAGTTAAACACAACGGAGGTGTTGTATGCACTAGAAAAAATACATGTTGGATACCCTTCCTTTATCTACATTTAGGCTTTGGTCGTGTCCGTGTATTCCAGACTGGGTGAGACGAAACAGTCAAGAAAATACTCATTTCATTTCAGAATCTGCAGCAGCTGGAGTGAACATCAAACAGATGGGCTTTTCCACCCTGATTATCCTAACTTCCTAAATTTAGAAATACATGCTTTAAAAAAATGTAAATTACCCGAGGGGGTGGTGTAGCACATGCCAGGCAGTGCTAACGAGTGCAAATAGATGTCATCTGCTGACTTAGATGAATCTCAGCTCCCACTTCTGGGTCTCTGTTATTTTGTTCTCTTTAGATTTGTTTTATGTCACTGCTTTCCTTTCTGAAATATAGTGGCAAGCCTCTTTTTACATGTAGATTAATATTATTTTAAAATGTTGAGTTTATTTGGTATCGTAAACCAAAATAGTGTTTAATCTGTCTCATTTCTCAAAATTCTTTCAAACTGGTAGAAAAGGATAGGAAAGACACATCAGATGAGAAGTGCCTTGTATCTTACCTTTGCAACTAACTAGCTGGGTGAATTTGGGTAAGACACTTCCTATATTATAAAATAGGTGAACTAGAGTTGGTCTTTAATTTATCTTTCAATTACTTGTTTCTATAAATTATCTGTATCTATAAAATTATTTTGTACTGTGTTGTGTCCCTAGAATCTAGCACAGTGTCTGGCACATAGTAGGCTTTTAATAAACATCAAAAGGATCAGTACAGTCTTTTATTTTCAATTAACAAAAGTCATTGAGCAGACTCTTTAGGGACTGTTTTATGGCCACCCTGCCTCTATTAGAAAATATTATTTTTCTCCTGTATCATATAGTTAAGGAGATCAACAGTGACCCAAGGACATACAAAAACATTATCCAAACAAGTGAGGAAGTTTGAATATACACATCCCATTGGAGTGTGAGTTATGTGGGGAATCACATTTTATGGAAATGAATATGTTGGTAGAACCACCTTTATTCCAAAGTTACAGGAGGGAAAGCAGAAAATGATCGTTAAGTCCATCACCAAAGGAAGTGGAACGATCAAGTTTGCAAGGCAAGGGCGGAAGCAAGTTCAGAAGCTTCGTCTTAGAGGATGTGTGGAAGCAAGTCCAGAAGCTTCATCTTAGAGGATGTGTGGGATTTCAGGAAGCAAGGTTGGTGATGCGGAAGGGAGAGGATGTGAGAGAGCTAGCCTTTTAGGACAAAGAGAGTAGATAAGTGGAATTACAGAGGCATGAAATAGTCTGGTAGTTGTAAGTAGCTCTGCAGGACTGGAGGGTAGGGTTCAAGGAGAGCAGAGGCTAGAAATCGGGCCAGAAGGATAGGCAAACACCAGGGATCAGGACTTTATCTGGTGGGCAGTGGGAAGGCTTCCAAGGGTTTTAAAGAGGAATAACTTGCTCAACTTTGCTTTTATCAATCTAACTTTAGCAGCAGTGTGGAGGATGAATTGGAAACTGGACCAGGAGGGAGACAGGGAGATCAGTTAAGAGGCTGTCACGCTAGTTCAAGATCATGTAAGATTCCTCATAAATGTTGATAAATTAAGTTTAAGTCCAAGAAGAGATAATACATATTATCAATGAATCTTTTAAAAACTTGGCATAATTGCTATTTCAAAACTCCCTACTTCCCCACCCCCCCCAAAAAAGTGAAGACTTGATAAAGAGAATTTTTTTTCAGAATGGGAGAAATATTTTCTTTAGAATGGGAGAAATGTAAGAAGGGAAAAAATATTAAATCTGTGAAAGTTTCATAAATATATGGATATATGCAAATAATCGATAGGTCATTAGTGTTGTATCGAGATTGAAATCTAGTTATTTGTGTCTTATTTTCTGGTTCCAGTGTTGCTGATCAGGCCAGACCTTAGAAATCTAGATGGCATGGTAACAGAAGAAATTTAATTGCAGTTAAACAATACCCATCTGAGCACAAACTAGATTAAACCACTCTTTTTGGGGCGTGGAGGTATAAATTATGAATATGTTGAATAAAGTATGTAAAATCATAGCATAACACTTATTTGGGAATTTCACAAAAGGTTTGGGAAATGTCATAATGAATAATCTGAGAATGGCAGATCTTTTCAGTTTCTTGTGTTTGTCTTGAGAGACTAACCACTGACAGTTGGAAAATTTGTCCATATTTCTCAGAGGTCCCCAGGAACTTCTAACAATCTCTTGGCTTCCAGACTCTTCAGATGTTCTAATTAAGTTGTATCTTGTACTTCCTGGAATGAATCCTCTCCCACCATCCTGGGGAGCGATGGGCAAAGCCAACACTCCCCTTTCTCTCTTCTCTTACCCTAGATTTCTCAGCAGAAGTACAATAAGTTAAGTTGGCAACCCCTCTTAACTATAGCTTCCTACCCTTCATGGGGAAATGGTCTTTCAAAATTAATGTTCCATTTATTTAGAGTAATTTTGATATGAAAATAAAACATGATTTATTTTTTAGTTTTGCTGATGTAATTATAGCTTTTGCTGACACCATGATTTTGTGGAAGGTGTAAGATGGTGAGTTGCCTGTGACTAGCCTACTAATCATACCACAGTAAAAGGGCCCTCTGGTGGGCATTATGATTTTTTAAAAAATCTACTTTGATGAAGTACAGTTTAAGTACAAAAATCTGCATTCTTTTAAAGTATACAATTAGATGACCGTTGAATATATTTCCATGAATCCACCACTGCAGTCAAGATATGTAATATTTCTACTGCCACCTAAAGATTACCTGTCTCAGTTTGCATCCACCCCTCCCTCTGCCCCCAGGCTCAGGCGATGACTGATCTGCCTGCTGTTGCTGTGTGTTAGTTTACGTTTTACAAAATTTTGTAAATGGGATCATACAACGTGGACTGTTTTTTTCCCTACCTTCTTTCACTCAGTGTAATGACTTTGAAATTCATTCGTCTTGCTGCATATATCAGTAGTCCGCTGCTTTTCATTGCTGAGTGGAAACCTTTGTATGGAGACACTACAGCTTGTTTTCTGTTCTCCTATGGAGGCAAACTTGGCTTGGTTCCAGCTTTGGGACTACTGTTGTATTAGTCTTTGTGTGAACATATTTTCAATTTGGGGGAGCAGGTAAATAGTTATGAGTAGAATGATTGGTGCTTAACTTTCTAAGAAACTGCCAAACTGTTTTCCAAAATACTTGTACCGTTTTTTAACCCCGTTACTAGTGTGTAAATAAGAGTTTTTAGTTGTTTCACATCATTTCCAAGATGTGATATCATCAATCTTTTAAAATTTTAGCCATTCTAATGTGTGTAGTGATTCCTCATGGTTTTAGTTTTTATTTCCCTGACAACTAGTGATGTTGAGCATCTCTTCATGTACTTAGTGGCCATTCATATTATTTCTTTGGTGAAGCGTTTGTTCAAAACTGTTTTGCCCATTTTAAAAAATGGGTAGTTTGTCTTATTATTGAATTGTAAGAGTTATTTCTATATTCTGAATACTATTTCTTTGTTGGATATACGTATTGTTAATATCTTCTATTCTGTGGGTTGCCTTTTCACTTTATTTCTAATGTCTTTTTAAGAGCAAATGTTTGATGTTTTTAATTTTGAAAAGTCCCCTATAATTTTTTCTTTTATGGTTTGTGATTTTTCCTAAGAAATTATGCCTATCCAAAAGTTGCAGATATCTTCTATGTTTTCATCTATGACATTTATAGTTTTAGCTTTTGCTTTTAAGTCTATGATCCATTTTGAATTCATTTTTGTGTATGCTGTGAGGCAAGGGTAAATATTCATTTTTTAAATGCAAATGTCTAGTTATTCTTTTTGTTTAAAAGACATTCTTTTCCCCATTGAATTACCTGGTATTATCATTTCTTTCTCTCTATTTGATTTGTCTTTGTTCTTCATTTTTTAGATTCTTTCAGTAGAAACTTGTCACCAACTTTAGACCTCTTTTCCTTCAACATAAGCATGTTAAGCTATAACTTTCCTTGTGAACACTTTCCTCTGCATACCATAAATTTTATTTACTTTATTTTAGTTTTAAAATAATTTTTAAAAAATTTATTGTGGTAACATTAACAAAATCCAATAAGTTTTAAGTGTACAATTCAACAGTAAGTCATATATATATTGCATTGTGTGTTTGCTGCCTGTAGTTAGATTTCTTTCTTGTCAGTACATATTTGATCCCTTTGACCCCATCTACCTCCCTCCTTCCCCCTTTCTCTCTGGTAACCACTAGTCCACTGTCCATGTCCATGAGTCCCTGTTTGTTTGTTATGTTTGTTTGTTGCTTTTAGATTTATATCTCGCATATAAGTGATATCATGTGGTTTTCAAATTCTCTCTGGCTTATTTCATTTAGCATGATTATCTTGAGGTCCTTCCATGTCGTTGCAAATGGCAGTATTTCATCTCTTCTTATGGCTGAGTAATATTCCATTGTATATATGTACCACAGCTTCTTTAGCCAGTCATCTATTGTAGGTCACTTTGGTTGCTTTCATGTCCTGGCCACTGTGAATAATGCTGCTGTGAACATTGGTGTGCATATATCTTTTCGGGTAAATGTTTCCAAGTCTTTGGGGTAAATACCTAGTAGAGGGATTGCTGGATCATATGGTAATTCTATTCTTAATTTTTTGAGGAACCTCCATACTGTTTTCCATAGTGACTGTACCAATTTACATTCCCACTAGCGGTGTCTGAGGGTTTCTTTTTCTCCACAACCTCTCCAATACTTATTATTTGTCCTATTGATTATAGCTATTCTAACAGGTGTGAGATGGTATCCCATTGTGGTTTTGATTTGCATTTCCCTCATAGCTAGCGAAGTTGAGCATCCTTTCAGATATTTGTTGGCCATTTGTATGTCTTGGGAGAAGTGTCTATTCAGGTCCTCTGCTCCTTTTTTAATTGGATTGTTTGTTTTTTGTTGTCGTTAATGAGTTGTATGAGTTCTTTGTAAATTTTGGACATTAGGCCCTTATCGAAGGTGTTGCTTGAAAATATATTTTCCCATTCGGATGGTTGTCTCTTTACCTGGTTGGCGGCTTCTTTTGCTGTGCAGAAGAAGCTTTTTAGTTTGAGAACACATGCTCTTTCTTGGTGATTGTACCATGTGCACTTGAAAATAATTGTATTCTTCAGTTATTGATGGTCAAAGTGGTTGATAATGTTCTGATTCTCTTTTTCTTCTTATTTTTTTTATTCAGTGTTCATCATTTTCTGAGAGAAGGGTGTTAAACTCTTCTATGATTGTACAATTATTTGTGTCCCTTTAGTCCTGTCAATTTTTGTTTCATGTGCTTTGAGGGTCTGTTATGAGGCTCATATACATTTATGATTGTTATGTCTTCCCGATGAATTGACTCTTTTATCGTTATGAGTTTTTTCTCTTTATCTTTGGACTTACTCTTTGTCTTTAAGTCTATTCATATGATATTATTATAACTCTTTCAGATTTCTTATACTTACCATTTGCATGGTCTGTCTTTTCCCATTTAATTATTTTCAGTCTATCTCTGTCTTTATATTTAACACACATCTCTTGGAGATAACCTGTAAATGGATCTTGGTTTTTAATATATTCTGTTAAATATCCATTGCTTGTAAGCTATTCCTTCTTACATTATTATTTTTTTCAGTGATTGCTTTAGAGATTATAATATATATCCTTAACTTATCATGATATAATTAGATTTAATATTGTACCATTTCAAACAAAATATAGAAACCTTGCAAATTTTGAAGTATATTTATCATAAGTCCCACTGTCCTTTTTGTGTCTTATACCTATTTATATTATAAACTCAAAAGACAATTTATGAGTTAAATGGTCATATTTATTTTAAAGAAGTTAAGAGAAAGATATTTTATATTTACCTAGATAATAACTACTTCTGATGCTTATCATTCATTCATGAAGATTCATATTTTCCTCTGGAATTATTTCCCTTCAGCCTGAAGAACTTCCTTTAGTAATTCACACTGTGCAGATCTTCTCATGACAGCTTTTTTTTTATGTTTCTCTTTCATCCTTTAAGAGTATTTTTGCTGAATATAGTATTTCTAGGTTGGCAGTTTTTTCTTTCATTACTTTAAAGATATTATTTGGCTATGACTTTGGATAAGAAATCTACAGTCATTGGAATCGTTTCTCCTATGTATGTATTGTTTCATTGTGTATGTAATGTTTCATTTTTTTCTGCCTGCTCTTACGATTTTCCTTTAGTTTTTAAAAATATTTTGACTCTGACATTTTTGAGTATAGTTTTCTTTGAATTTATCATGTTTGGGTTTCGCCAGGCTTCTTAAATCTGTAAATTTATTCCATTCACCAGATTTTGGGATTTTATGGTCATTTATCCTCAAATATTTTTCTGCCCTATTTGTTCTTCATTTTCTTAAAATACAGTTACTGTATGCTAATATTTTGAAATTGGGACACATCTCTTAGATTCTGTTCATGTTTTTAAAATGTTTTATTTCTCTATTCTTCAGTTTGGATGATTTCTAATATTCTGGGCTCAAGTTCATTGATTTTTTTCCCTTCTCTT
>NW_006430735.1:10946586-10976618 GCF_000325575.1 Pteropus alecto | reverse complement strand
ATTTTTTAATTTCAGATTTTTTCCAGTTCTATAATTTTTATTTCGTTCTTTTTTCTATTTTTTTACTGTGATTTCCTATATTTTCACTCATTACGAGTGTACTTTTTTTTTTAAAAAATTATTTTTTAGTTTCAAGTATATAGTACATTGGTTAGACATTTATATAGTTTATAAGATGATCTTCCTAATTGTTCTTTCTCTTCTCTGGCTCTCTACCTAGCCAATACATTAATGCTAACTTCATTCCCTGTGTCGTGCTCCCCATCCCTGTGACCATCTATCAACTACTAATTTGTACTTCTTTAACCGTTCACCCCATTCTCCTAGCTCCCCAACCTCCCCTCCCCTCTGTCCATCTCCAGATTGTCCTCTATATTTGTGAGTCTGTTTTTGATTAGTTTGTTCATTTTGTTCCTTAGATTCCACATATAAATTAAATCATATGGTACTTATCTTTCTCTGTCTGACTTATTTCACTCAGCATAATAACCTCTAGATCCATCCATGTTGTTGCAAATGGTAGGATTTCATTTTTTGATGACTGAGTAATATTCCATTGTATATATGAACTTCTTTATCCAACTGTCTGTTGATGGGCATTTAAGTTGTTTCCATATCTTGGCTATTGTACATTGTGCTACCATGAATATTGAGGTGCATAGATCTTTACTAATTATTGTTTTGTTTTTCTTTGGGTAAGTACCCAGAAGTGTAATTTCTGGGTCAAAAGGTATAACCATTTTTAATTTTTTGAGAAACATCCAGACAGTTTTCCATAACAGCTTTACCAATTTGCAATCCCACCATCAGTGTATGAGGGTTCCCTTTTCTCCACTTTTTTTCCTTTGTTGAATGTAGTTATTATAACTAATTCAAAATCTTTGTCTGAAAATTCCAAAATCTGCTTTGTATTGAGGTTAGCTTTAATTGGTTGTCTTTTTCTTTGAGAATGGATCAAATTTTCTTGGCCTTTTTTTTAAATGTGGAATAATTTTAGACTATATTCTTAACGTTGTAAATGTTATGCTGTAGAGGCTGTTTCTGTTATCTCTCTCTGAAGTTTGTTGATTTTCTTTTTTCCTTTCTAAGCAGGCATTTTAACTGTCGTGCCTGTGGTGATGGTGGTGGTGGCTCAGACCTCATTTCAGGCTGTCTTTGGTCTTTCGTGTACATTTGTGGTTCAGGGGTCAGCCAGAGACTTGTGCAGTATTTATACAAAATTTTGGGTTCTCTGTTTCTCTTTTTTATAGGGTTTCTCCCTCACTCTTAGGTGGCCTTTGTTTCTTTGGACCATGATTTCTTCTGCCAGAAAGATGGCAGATTTTTCTACTGGAATTTTAGTCTCCACCTGCCGTGGTCCTGGTGGGTGATGGCTCATGTCACAGTTTATAGTAATGTCGGTCTGTCTCATGCATACATGCTTCAGGGTCTTTCAGAGACTTGGGCAGAGGTTTTATATGAAATTTAATGTTCTCCTTCTCTGATTGTCTCCTTTCCAGGGGTCTCCCTTGCTGTCAGGTAGCTGTGGTGTCCCTGAGCTCCTTTCCTTGGTTTTTCTGGTTATTAAGAAGGTGGGTTTTTTAAAACAGGAGTTTAGCTTTTTAGCACCACTGCCACGACTGTGGCTGTTCTCAGAACAAAACCACAAGGTTGAAACTCACCCCACCCTAGTCACTTCTTTCAAGTTTAGACTTCCCTTCCAAACATGTCAACTTTTGTTCATTTTTCAGAGCCCTCAGGTAGTTATTTTTATATGCTATCCAGAGTTTATAGTCATTATTTTGGGGAGGATTAATTTGTTAGAAGCTTACTCTTCCATTCCAGAAGTAGACTTTTCAATGCTTTCTTTTCCCAAGACCTACTTAACTTTTAAGTAGGGAGGTTTGATTAAATGAATTCATTTTTAACTAGTATGAGCCCTTGAGGTTAAAATTACGTTTACTAAGGTAACCAGATTGCCTGTTTTTGGCTACCATGCTCGAGTGTTGAGGTCATTAAGAGAAGTACCGTGGTGTCTGCTAACATAGAAATGGCTCCCATCCTCCTTGCCTTTCCCTTTTCTGTTGTGTTTATCTTCTTTAGTCCTTTTAAACGAGGATGCTGCGGAATCCCCATTGAGTCTCTGATTTCATGCATACCACTTTGCCAGAGGAAGCCCTTTTCTTGGGTATACTCTGTGTACTATGCAGGGATGTCCCCTAGCTCTAAGTCCAGCAGGCTCTGAAATAGCCTGAAGGAAAGGAAAACAAGGTGATACTGCACAGAGCCCAAGCAGCAGCCTATAGGATGACTCTTCTCTTTATAACTGCCTCTACCTTCCCTTCATGTGTCGTTCTTCCAAGTTTTCTTTCCCTTTGTTTGCTCATTCCTCTTCCTCCTCCTCCTCTCCTTATTCTATTTATTGATTTTACTAAATTAATACTCAAAATGATATCTAAATAGTATCTGAGTTTTCTAGCCAGTAAAGCATTGTTTTGTATTTTAAATTGTCTGTTTAATTTGAAATCTAGGTATTATATTTTTCAAGGTAGATGTTAGGTTTCTTGTAGCACCTTGCTTTCCTCAATTTGTGGAGTAGCTGGAAACAGTGTAACAAAACAACAAAAAGCGAAGCAAAAAAGTCTATGAAATGTCCCAATTATTTGAGAATGGAAATACCTGGTGAAGCTAAGAGTATAAAGAAAATAATATTTCATTTGTTAATTCCTGTTGGTTCTTAGTTTAAAGTCCTCATTTTTTATTATTATTAATTTTTGGTAGTTATACAGATGTTTCAGAGGGTGTTATGGAAGAAGGTGTTGAATGAAGGAAAAGCTTCTGTAGTAGAATTTCAAATATTTTATTCTAAGACTGTTGGTTGGCCTGTGAATTTATAGTCTGAGAGATGGAACACAAACAGGTTACAGGTAAATTAAGTAATGTATAGTCTTCATGCTCAGATGGGTATATTTATTTGTCAAAAAAAAAAAAAAAGGTTAAGCCCTAATTTAAGGAAATCTCAAGGACTTATTTAGAATGACCAAAAATGTATGAAAATAGGTCTCTAGGGAAGACCTATGGAATGCTAACTGTGCCCAGTTAGCATTCGGCACTGTTGACTGCCTCTTCCTAGAAACTCCTTGCTTATTTCCCTGTTTCTCTTCCTCCTCCTCTGACTACTCCTTCAGTTTCTTATGCAGGATCTTTCAGCACTCAGATGTAGACTGTGTACTGCAGAAAAGTGCCTGTCAGAGGGAGGTGCAGAGAAAACGAAGAGGAAAGTTGACCTTTATGAAAAAATTTCACAGCGGAACTTTATCATCTGGTTTAGATGTTTAGGAATTCACAAAGTTCAGGGCCACATTCCAAAGCCAACTGAAATGCGCGTTGGATTATCTGTTGCTGTATTCTTACTGACCTTCATTTCAGATTATAAATGTGGCTCTTCTATTTTCTTTTGTAGATACCTGAAATAATCTTGAGTTGAATTCATCTTGCTCTCTTTAGTTTTTTTTTTTTTTTTTTTAAACTGACAAGTGTGTGTGTTTCTGGGTGGGAGGTACTCATGATTCCAGGCCACACTGATTCACTGTATAATGTCGGTCAAATTAATCTTTCACGGGTCTCAGGTTCCTTATCCATGTAATAAGCTAAATGGAGAAGGTAAGCTTGAAAGGTCCCTTTCAACTTTTGATTCAATAATTAGGAGGACATTAGGGAACTTTGATAACACTATTTTAGTAGAGGACGTGAACCTGAAGCATACCTTTCCTGAGGGGAGAATGAGGAGATAATGGATGTAAATTATATATCTGGGCAGCTTGACTCCCAAGAGGAGAGAAATATGACAATAGTTAGAAGAGGCAGCAGGGTTAAGAGAAATTTTCAAAATAAAAAGCTTGTTTTTTCAAAGGCACAAAGGAAGGGGCCAAAGAAAAGGGAGCTCTTGAAATGTGAAGTGGTAGATGATGGTGCAAACAGGATATCAGTGAGAGATTGAGAGACAATTTAAGGCAAGGAAGGAGTTACCCTGCTTCCTGTAGGGTGGAGAGAAAGATGAAAAGATAGGTTAAAAGATGGACACCCTGTATTGATGGAGAGAGAATCCTTTCAGTTTCTTCTAGTAAAGATGAAAAGTGAGGTGTTTGCCAAGATTTGGAAGGGTGGGATGGCAGGGGTTTAAGAAAGATGAATCTTTGGAAGAGCTATTAAAGTTAGTCTGATAGGAACTCAGTGAGAGATGAACAATGGGAATACCTGTTTGAAGTTGGATGGTGAATTGAAGAGCCAGTGTTTTTTTTGTTCGTTTTGTTTTCTATTTTCGAATTTGTGATTTTTGTTCCCTGACAACTCTGGGTGTCAGTTGGTCACTGGTACTGTAGGCATCTTGCTTTCTGCTCACCTTTTTGTAACCTGAGATTCTATTTCTCAAGAACTTTCTTATAAATTAATTTTTAGAAAGAATTCTCTCACTTTGGGGCTATAAAAGAAAATGTGATTAAAATAAAATTGGTCTTTAGTGGATATTCCATTCTTAAGTACTATGTTGTAAAGTTTATATTTAATACGTAATTTAATGAGGCGTTATACATGAAGAGACATTTTGACTTTTTTATTTAACAAATGATGTACAGTGTGATTAGAAATATTGAATATTTTTCTAAATATTTCTGCTCAGTTACTTCTTATGGAGATTTGTCAAGAAGCTTATGTTTGTACTGCTTTAACTTGTAGCCCTGAGGATGCGAAGAAACCCATTATAGCTGATTTCAACCACTGATGGAACATAGAAGGGGTTTGAGATGAAATTTAAGATTAGTATGTTCCATGTAGTTCAAGGGAGCGCATAGTGAGCGCACTTCTAAGATTACAGATATAATTGCTGTCTGTAATTCCTTTGCAAATGGTTTAATCTGTGTAATTATATATAATCTAATTATTGAGTACTACATTTTTTAAAGTATTGGCTCCTTTTAAAATAATCTTTTGCTTTCCTTTTTTAAAATGTCATTTATTTTAACTGTTTCTTTCTTGGAATAGGTTATACATTCACATGGCTCGAATTTTAAAAAAATATAAAAAATTACTTACTGAAAAGTTTTTCTTGGCCTAACTGCTCCAGCTTGTCTCCTTCACGGTCAACCAGTGTTGTTATTTTTTTAAAAGTAACATTCTAAAGTTATTTTCAGCATATATGTTCAAATACATTTATAACCCCCTTTTCCTACATAGGTAGTAGCACGCTATACCTGTATGTTTCCTTATTCTTTTTTAATGTGTGCATAACTGCAGTGTATTGTTGTTACACCATAATTTGTCTCCCCACTGATGGGTATTTAGATGATTTCCAGTCTTTCACTATTATAAACAATGCTAAAATGAATAACTTTCCATGTACATTATTTTACATGTGTCACAAGGTTGCTTAATTTACTTTAACCACATGAAGTAAATTTTAACTGACATGTTTTGGGAATGAGTATAGACTAATGTGCAGATTGAAATTTAAGATTTTGTCCAGACATCAAAAAGAAATAAAAACCTTACTTATCACCCAGTGGTTGAAAGTCTAGTATTTTGTCTTAAAAAAAAAAAAAAGATTTTGGGGCCTTTTTAAATACAATAATAGATAAAATACTTCAAAGTGCTATCTGTAAATACTTTTCAGGTAAATGACACATTGTAGGGGCAATCTTAAGTCCCCATAAATGAAAAGCCAGGTTCGATGTTGACATTTATTGTATTTTTCCTTTTTCTTTTTTCCAAAAAAGATTGGATTTTGAAGGATTAGAGACTTATTTTTGTAAGATGTAAGAACTCAGATCAGATAATGCAATACAGAGCTGGTAAAAATCACTTCGAATTGAAGTTGTAGGATGTTTGTAATTTATTGATTTATATTTCACTAATTCTTACATTTTCTGTATTTTATGTCTTATTTTATAGATATAAGATAAATGATATACGACTAAACATAAATCGGTTTAAAACTTTAGGACCACCGAAGTCACCAGGCTATTGTCTGTGATTACCTGGATAATAAACCAACCGATGAGGTCACAAGCTAACTCTTCTTACACGTACTAACTGTCGTGCATGCTCCCTGGCCATGTATATGGAGGTTCTCAAAACCTTTTGTTTTAAAAGTGAAGATATTTAAATAATTATTTTATATACTGGCTTAAAAAATGAAACAGAATTAGATGCCGTCACCATCTTATTGAACTTGAATGATTTGTGTACACTAATGAAGAAATACTGATATTGGAGGAAGTTAAGGAAGAAAAGGATATTGGAGATTATAATCAGTGTCTCCTACATCTGCATTTGGAAAAGTAATTGTTACTTATTAGAAACTCTCTGAAAGCTCTTAGTGTTTATTTGTCACATACAGTACTTTAATATTAAATGCTTTGCCCAGTACCATGAGAAGCCCACAGTAAATTATAACTTAACTATTATTGTTTGAAAATCTTTATAGCAGCCACATCCTAAGGCAGCTCTCTAGGGTTAGTTAGAGAGAGGAAGGAAGATAAATTTTACATCTGTTCCCTAAATTCTTAACTTAGTGATATCCCCAGACTGAGAAATTGCCTGGCATAATGGTCAAAATACAGACTTACAGGCAGCACCCTAGATGAACTGTCTGAGAATCATGAATGATGTATGATTAACTAGTAGAGAAGTCATTTGGAAATTGGTGAGGACATCAGGGAGCAGAGGGGCAAAGGTGTTGTGAAAATAATTTGGAGAAGTGGCCAAATCATAGGTTTTGCTATCAAATTGCTACTTGTAAAGATCCCACCATAAATCTAGTGCTAGATCGTGGTTTCTGTTGTCCTTGAAATGCTAACCTAGACCTGACCCAGAGCGGCAGAATTTCAGATTAGAGAGACACTCTAATCTTTTCTAAGAAGCTGAGCTTGCTTCAAGCTTTATTAACTTAGTTCATGATTATCTAAAATAGTCTTAGTCCTGTTTACCACAGTTAACTCTACTTACATTAGTCCTGAAATAGTGAAGCCAAATGTCAGTTAAGATCCAAGCCTATATTGCCAGTTGGCAGTAGGATAACTCTACTTGAATGTCCCAGAGACTCCTCATACCCAGCAGGCCTGTAGCCGAATTCATCGTCTTGCTCCAGACCTGATCCTCTCTCTGGTTCTTTCATTATACTAGGCACTGAGTATCCTAAGGTGAATAAAACAAGAATCGTTCCCTGTCTTTAGACTTTAAGTGCAGTAGAAATTCATTGAAAGGTTTTACGCTTTAAAAAGATCATCTTGTGTCTAGAATGGGTTGGAGTGAGTCAAGGACAGGGAGACTGATTAAGAGGCTATAGGAGAAATCAAAGAATGAGATAGTGGTGGCATAATCTGGAGTGGTGGCAGCAGTGACAGAAGTGTTGGACAGATGAAACAAACTTTGGAATTAGAATCAGTGGCACTTGGTAATGCACTGAATATGGAGACTGGGGAGAACAGATGCCAGAAGTGATTCCTGGGTTTCTGGCTCAGACACCAGCATCAGCCTGGTGTCGTACTGAAACGATGAAACCCAGCACTGGGCAACAGGTTTGAGAAGGAGGGGCAAGAGTTCCTTTTTGGGAATTATTAGGTCGAAATATCTTTAGGAAAGTCAAATGCCCCCTGTATATTTCCTTTTGTCAGCGAAGTCATTTCTCTTCACTAGGCCAGAAGCCCAAAATTATCCTTGGTTCTTTCTTCTTCCTCACTCTCTACATCTAGGCAGTCATGAAAGCTCATCAGTTCCATACCCCTGTAGAGCTTTCTGGACTCTTTTCTCCCCTTTTCCATCGTTTACGCTTCTCTTAGGCACTAGTCATTTTCCTCCTGGATTATAGCAGTAGCTTCCTAATTAACCTCCAGTGTTTCGTCATTACCATTTTTTAGTCCAAAGCTTTCCACACTGTCTTCTGCAGAGCATGAGGGCTCTTCCATGGTCAAGGCGAAAGGAACATTGTCCAGACAAAGCACCAGGCCCTCCACCACTGTTTCAATCAGAAGATCTTTGTTTTTTTGCTTATTTACTTCTTGGAGTACTGTGTAAAATTTCATTTAAAAATAATTACATGGGTAAATAAAAGCCGGAGAACTCTTGCTCTAGTGGTTCTTCATCCCACAAACAGTTGCTGCCATAATATTTCTAAAATGTGATCATTTCATTCACCTTCAGTGGTTCATCATTGCTTTTAGGTTAAAGTTTAAAATTTGTAGCACATCTACAAGACCTTCTATGACCTGGCTTAATTTTCCAAACTCGTCTTCTAACATTTTTCTTACCCTTTTTATCCCTATATTTCTTACAGACCCCTAAGTAGCTTTCCTATTACACACACCATTTCATTGCCTTGACTGTGGTTTGCTTTACCTCCTCCATCCCCTTTTCTGTACCATTCCCCTCTACCAAACCTTTAAAACACTGCTCAGGTATCGTCATTCCCATGAAATCTTTGTGGGTCTTCTCCAGATAAAATCTCTTCCCTTTACTTTTACACACAGAGCACTGACCTTGATTCGTGTGCATACATGTTTATCTTAGACTTATCAGGCTAGGAACCCCGTGCACATTGGGCTCAATGCATCTTTTGTCTTTGTATTCTAAATATAGTTTTTGGCCTGTGGTGGCTTCAGTCAATGTTTGTTGCAGTAAATGGAACCAAAATTGGCAGCCAGTGCTTCTAGGCTTTGGTGATTACTAGAAGTTCAAGGTGTGTGGAAAACATACATTTGATTCTTTGGGGCTCCGAGAGCCATTCCAATTCTAGACCAGTGCTTGGCATAGAGACACAGGTTGATATGAGTATAATTGCTTTAATTCAAACATATCTGGGCCCATACGTTATCAGGTAATTTTAGGGATGATTTTTAAGAATTTATAAAGGTTTGCAGTTTAGCACAATTAAAAAAAATAGCTTCATTGAGATAAAATTTACACATTAAACATTTACCCATTTAAAGTGTACAATCTGATGATTTTCTGTATAATTACAGATGTGTGCAACCATCACCATAATCTAATTTTTGAACATTTTCATCAGTCCAGAAAGAAAACCTGTACCCATTAGCAGTCACTCTCCACTCTCTCCAACCCCTTCCTCGTACTGGGTAACCTCTAATCTACTTTCTGTTTCTATAGAGCTGACTCTTCTGGACATTTCATGTCAATAGAATTATACATTATGAGTTTTTTATGACTGGCTTCTTTCACTTAGTATAGTGTTTTTGAGGTTCATTCATTTTTTTAGCATGTATTGGTACTATATTCTTCATTATTGCTGAATAATATTACATGTATGGATATACAAATTTCTGTTTATCCATTCATCAGTTGATGGGCCCTTAGGTTATTTCCACTTTTTGGCTATCATGAATATGTCTATGAATTTGTATATACAAGTTTTGTGTGGACATATGTTTCCATTGTTTTTGGATATATATCCAAGAGTGGAGTTGCTGAGTCTTGTGGTAACTACGTTTAACTGCCAAACTATTTTCCAAAATGGTTGCACCATTTTACATTTTCCCCACCAGTGTATGAAGTTTCCAGTTTCTTTACATTTTTACCAACACTCACTATTATCTTTTTAGCCATTCTAGTGGGTTTGAAGTGGTATCTCATTGTGGTTTTGCATTTTCTAGTAATTAATATTGCTAAACATCTTTTCATATGCTTGTTGGCCATTCGTATATTTTCTTTAGAGAAATGTCTTATTCACACCCTTTGTCCACTTTTTAATTGGATTATTTGTCTGTGTTATTAAACTTTAAGATTTCTTTGTAGATGCTGGATACAAGTCCCTTATCAGGTATATGATTTACAGATGTTTTCTCTCATTCTGTTGGTTGTCTTTTCACTTTCTTGATGGTGTCATTTGAAGCACAAACATTTTAATTTTCATCAGGTTTAATTTACAAATTTTTTTTTTTCTTTTGTCACTTGTGCTTTTGGTTGAACAACATCATTGCTCAACTCTGGCACAATTTCTTGAGTCTCTTTTTACCTCGAACAGTTTTCTTCAACCTCAAGGTGGCCATGGAGTCACTGTAACTTACTTGAGAACCTGTGGACTTGTTATATCCTGGGGCTATAACAAGTAGCCAGATCTGTAGGTCAGATAGGCTAAAATTTTGTGTGTACTTGAGATGGGGGTCAGGGTGGTGACTCTTTGTCCTGTCAGTCTTGGAGAGATATTTGCTAGAATCTGTTAATCTGGTGAAAACAGGCTTAAAAGTAGATTCAAATGATGTATAAATAAGCTTTACACTTTTTTACCGAATGTTCAAGAAACAGCATCTAAATTAACCATGTGCTGGAATTTTAGACCATGGTCTGCGCTTGTATATATTAAGAGATTTACAAAAGGGAGTAGTATTAGGTGAATTTACCAGTGTGAGTTGGTAGCAGGGACACCCACAACATCTAGGCTTACGTCTGCTATGTGAATTTTTTAAAATGCCAACAATAGTAATCTTTCTTATTTACTTCTCATTTTGGAATATAGGTTGTTCGTGATCATTTCTGGTATATTTCCCTGCTCTTCCTCTTAGTACCAGTTTAAGGAATTGCTAATTGTCCATTCTTGATGGAAAGTACTGATTTCCATTTGAATATAACAGTCTTTTTGCTAAAACTTTCCTATGGTTGATTCGAGAAAATACAAGAAGCCTTCTGTTTGTGGACTGAATGTTCAGCCAGCCGTGATGTAGTCACTATTATCAATGAAGCTTATTCATTACTTTCCATGCTGGTGCATCGTGCTGGACTTGCGGAGACTCCTGGAGACTTTGAGTGGAAAGCTTGCCTCTCTTACCTCCACACACTGTTGGAATTAAGCGATTCTGTTCTCTACCTTTTCTAGACCTTGTGGAGAATTAGATCTTTTCATTTTCTGTTGATTCCTAATAGTGTCTTGATAGTTTTATATTCTCTTCTCTGTGAACATTTATCTTATATCCAATGTCATTTTACAAAGGCATAGGCAATATTATGTTTATATAACACAAAATGAAGTGGCAGTTGATCTCAGATTAAAAGCTTGTGTTTTAGGTAAATTAAACTTTTTAATATTTAATCTCGTATACTTTGGGAATAATTAGATTAAATATACAGGTTTATTGCTGAATTGCACTTGTATAGATACAAAAGGGGTTATTTGTCCCAGTTCATGACTTGAATGAAGTAGAATTGTTATAAAACTAAGCCTATTATATATACTTTGGTAAAATCATGTGCCCTGAAATGTAGCTGGCACTTACTATGAGAGCCTAATAAAACACAATGAGACCACCACAATGTGGATATTGGGTTTGTCCCACAACAGTAGTGTTATACGAAGTGGCATTCCCTGTATGTGTTAGTTGTGGCTAATGGGAGTATGAACAATATTTGAATTGTTTCTGATTACATCTAACAACAGGCTTAGTGTTTTTCAAAATATTCCACGAAAAATTGTATATGCTTGCCCTACATTCTCCACCCTTTTGTTTTCTCTCCAGAGTCACCGAGTTTCAGAGGGCACACTAAACCTGTGATCTCAGTCCTTAGGAGAAGAGTATCTCTGGATTTCTGCGTAGTTTGCATTGAATTTGGGAGGGCTGCCCATTCTGTGGAGACTGGGTGATTCAGAGGAGTTGGTTGACTCAACAGTAATTTCTTGACTCTGGCATAATTTCTTGAGACTCTTTTTCCCTTGAACATTTTTCTCTGATCTCAGGGTGGCCATGGAATCACTGTAACTTACTTGAGAGCCTGTCAGTTTGTTATAGGATCAGATTCAGAAAGCGAGCTCCATGGGTCAGATAGGCCAAAATTATGTGTGCGCTTAGAAATGGGGGTTTGATTTTCCTTGGGGACATTTTAGGAAATATTCATTTCTTCCACCAAGAAGCCCTCCTTCCATGCGCACCAACACCAACCCCCCACCATATGTGCACGCTTACACACACACACACATACACACACACACCTACCTGCTTTTTAAGAGATTCCCTGAACCCATAGAATTCTCTGAGTTGAAAATTTAAAAATGAGTCTTGGTTTGATATTTATTGCAGAGAGTACCTCAGACCTACTATGATACAGAGCTAACTTCTAGGGGGTCTCAGGAGACCCTGGAGCTGCCCTGGGGCTAGTAGTGAAAGGACTATCCTTATTCCTCTTCGTATCTCCTATAATGTCTAAAATACTGCTCTGTACCTGGAATGTGCAGAATGAATGTGCTGGCTACAACTCTTTATCCATTACACACACACACACGCACACACACACGAATCCATTTCGATTATTAAAGCCCAGTATCTCACATTTCACCCCAGGTACCTCTGCTATCTCTCAGCAATACATTTATCATACTTGTATACTGGACTTCCACATTTTTATTCTAGAATTTCTCATTTTACTCTTCTAGCTTTCCTATCTCTTAGGAAGCCACTCATCAGCCTTATACTTACTGATCTCCCACTTGAATAGTCAGACCACTTATTGAATTAAGTAAACAACTGTCTAATTACAGATTCTGATCTGTATTGATAAGGAATATTATACATTCCTCCCTTTAAAACATTCTTCTAAGCCTTTCTCTCTTGCCTGTTTTCCTTCACATAATGCAGGTTCTCTTCTTTTGCCACCTAGAGTATGCCAGTGTGGTCTCTGTCCTACCCTCTCTCCTCTCTTCCTTCAGCTCTATCTGCCACATGCTGCCAGAATAAGTTTAATGAACATATAAACACATCTTTCTTCTGATTATAAAAATATTCAGTGGTTCCCTCTTGTGTTTTGGGTAAAGCCCAAAGCTTAACTGTAAAGTCATAAAAGTCTCTTTGAATCTCTTTGAATCTCTTCATAGCTTAACTTTCTGCATTTTTACTGTTTATTACTGTGCCTCAAAGTTTATGCTGTAAATACACCATCCACTTTTATGAGCCAGGCTTTTGCAGATGTTCTTCCTCTGCCTGGGATGCCTTTCACTTCTCACTATCTGACTTATCCTTTGCAGCTCAAAGGTTATCTCCTCACTAGAGCCTCTCTTAAATCTCACAAGCCATCTGTACTAGTATAGTATAGAATATATAGTACTTCTGTTATATGACTTTATTGCATTGCTTCTCAAACTATTTGTGTACTGATACTTTTGTAAAATGTAATAAAAATGAAATACTGGAAAAATGAAGTGTAACATGTATGCAAGTAAAAAATAGAAGCCTCGTTTTTAAATTATTAGATTCAACAGAACTGAAATTACTAATAAATTGCTATAAAGGTTTCTAAATGTTTACTCTCAATTTCCAAACTTAGCTGTCTTCTTGTGGACCAACAATGACCAATTGGCAGGGTGGCATTGGTGCATGGGCCACATTTTGAATGGCACTGTTTTATAACATTTATCAGTTGTATAGACTGATAAGTATACGTTTGCATGTATACTTGCTTTCCTCACTGGACAGAGGCTGTCTTCTTTATTTTATTCATCTTGTGTTTTCCTGTGTCTGGCTTCTCAACCTTTGTCCTCTGTTGTCCTCAAAAAATCGGGACTTAAAATAGTGCATGGCCCACAATTAATCAGTAGATGTTTGTTGAATTAAGTGTAGCATTGGTCTCATTACCTTATAATCACAATTGGCTTGCATTTCAGTTTGCAAAGTAACTTGGGTAGAGCTTTCCATTAGTTTTTGTGAGTATTTATTACTTTGAGCTTCATGAGGCCATAGTGAAGTTCTGCTGGGGAAAGGGCTTACTGATTCAGTTTGAAGTAGATGGAGTTATGTTGTGATATGCCTTAATTGCAGTGGTCTCTAAGAAATCTCGTGTGCAAGATATCGCCCCATTCTTAACCCAGGTGATAAAATAGTTCTCTGCTAGGGGAGGAGTATGGAACTAGTAACACCACTGAAACAACATTTTAGCAAATAGTTGCTTTGAGGAGAATGTTGCTGCCAATTACAAAAGAAATGCTTTTCATTTTAATGGTTGCTGATAAATTCATGTAGATGCCATCTGTCCTCCAGGTCTTCCACCCTTGAAGACACCCAGCCCTTCACACACCTCTCTCCATCCCTATGCACAGTTCATTAGTCAAGTTTGTCTTCAGAATCTGCATTTTTGAATGATGTATTCGCTCACCTTCAGAAGGCTGGAATCTGCCCCATTTTCTGCGATTTTGGAACAGTGTTCTATGATGGAAAGCACTGCAAAACCTGAGTTCCGGCCAGGCCTTGCTACTGATTGACTGCATGATTCTGAGCAGGTCACGTTGCCTTTATGTCCTTGCTAGAAAATCTAGACTAGATTATCTCTAGAGTGGTTTTTGAACTCTTCCCTTTGGTCCTCATGGGAGTTGATGTTTGCCTGCTTTGCTTTTGGTCTTTTAACTCTGCCTGGTGATCTTCATATACTGTCATATACATATTATTCCAGCAATTGGCATATTATATTGACATTCTCTTTGCCCTTTTCCCCCTTCCCCCGTATACTGTAGCTTCCTCAAAGACGTCTTATTCATCTTGTATTATCTACTCTTGGCTCAGTGTCTCCATTCATGCGTCATTCATATTGGTTTACTAGTTAAGCTGAACTCTGTCCTTTGTTTTTGCTTCAGAGTTTTGTTTAGCAGTCTGCCTGCCAGGTGAGAAACCTTGCATTGGCCGTGTATTTGATACCCAATTAATATATTACAGAACTGTTTCAGGCTGTCAAAGTCATAAAGCCCAGTTAGAGTAATGCTGACCAGTCACATGCATGCATAAAACAGATAAGAGTTGTGGTTATTCATTTGTTGTTCTCCTCCCGAAGATCTCACATTGATTATTAGCTTGATGAGGGATCTGAGTTGGTATTCTTCTGTCTGGGCCTCCTTGGCCTCCAACAGCAGAGAGAAAGATGTGAATTCTGTGCCCACAGACTGTCCAGCCCCACAAGGCAGCCTGCCAAGAGTCTCCAGTCACATGCTCAATGACTTGCTGCTACATTTTTTCTTCCTTGTCCTTTTCAAGGCTGTCGTTGTTGGGCTCTCTGCCTGGTGTCCCTGAATTGTAGCTCTTTTAGTTCTCTGAGTGATGAACTCCAAACATTGTTTAGCAGCTGATGCAATCTTTATTGGGGCTGGATTACCTCCTCCGAGTAGGCCAAGCATGTTTTATGACACCATGCTACCAGGCAAGAGTTGCCGAAGTTGGGGCATTGGACTGGTTCTAGTCCTTGTTCCTGAGCTCGCAGCTATGAGGCATACACTGAGCCCACAGTCCTCTGTTCCCACAGCTTGCCTCAGTATGTCCCCAACCTAGGGTGTGTCTGAGTATCGTGTGAGAGGCAGTTTGTTCTTGCCCATTTCCTGGAGGAGGAAAATCCTCGTCTGGGATGAATGCATGAAATAACCCTCACACTTAGCCTTTCTAGTCAGGCATTCCATCGTGCCCTTTGTTTGCAGGCGAGCCTTGAGTATCTATGTAATAGTTTCCATATACCAAAATGTGCAAGCCTCATTAGAAAGCTTAGTACTTTGAATATTTGTAATGGTGATCGTAATGAAACTAATAATGATAATGAAACTGAGCCTCTACGCACAATGTCTTGGTCTTTGTGTTTGTAAGATGGTTCACAAGGGTTAGAAGTTTAGTAGATGGATGTCTAGTGTAATGAAACTAATTAATGCTGAGTTTATTGAACTGTTAACGTTAACTTTCCTTAACATGATGTGCTAAGTAACAACCGTGGTCCTAGAATGACCCTATTACCCAGAGTCACCTATTCTTCTGAGAAATGTGGATAAAAGAGAAAACTGTGAGACTGGAGAACTTAGTAGATTTCCTTTTTAAAATTCTTTGTATTGCCTTTTCTTTCCTTTACTTTCTATGTGCTCTTTCTTATGCGAGAAGGACTGTTGACTTCACATAAAATCTGTATTCGATATTGACCCATCTACTTTCCAGTTATGTAATTTTGGGAGAATTTATTATCCTCTCTGAGCTGAGTTTCCTTCTTGGTAAAAGTGGGGGGCATCTATTTAAGTTACATGGCAATGTTAAACATTAAATATCATGTGAAAGTTCATATTTGGCATGGTGTACTGCTACTTGGGGAAGACTTTAGTTAAAGCTTCTTGCCATTTTCCTATTAAATTGAGAATAGGAAATATTACTTACTATAAATCCCTCACTTGTTAACTGTATTGAAAACTAGGAGAGAATCTTACAAATAGCATCAGGTAGAAATTGAGACACTTAGTGAAAAAAATTTAGTTTAGTGAATATTTCTTGTGTGTATCAGGTACTGTGAGTGCAGGAGAAGACAACTTCCTTGACCTATTAGTAGTCTAATAAGTAATTCATTTAAGCAAGTCGTCATTTCAAAAGCGTGTGATTCGTGCTGTAGAGGTAAAGCTGCTTTGCTGTGCAAGTACAGAGGGTGTGCAGGAAAAGGGGTGGCAGTAAGTCAGGAAAGAGATCCTGAAGGAATGGGTTTTTAAACTGTGGTTTGTTGAAGCGAGGGGAAAGACTTCTAAAAGACAAAAAAGTGTAAAGTGGTATAGGAGTGCAACTGCAGGTTGTTCAGGGGTGCTTAGTTTTAGCACTTGTGGGACATAGCGGTGGAAAGTGAGGCTATTAATCTCCAGCTCATGGAAGGCCTTCTTGTCATGCTAAGACACTTGGTTTATATCTTACAGAGAATGAGGTTCATTCATCCCACGGCTTTATTCTGGAATGTGGCATAATCACATTTGCATTTTAGAAGCATCCGTCTGGTGCCAGTGCTCAGATGTATTTTTTAAATCTTATTCAATTTATTGGGGTGACGTTGGTTAATAAAATTATATAGGTTTCAAATATACAGTTCTATAATACATCATCTGTATATTTCATTGTGTGTTCACCACCCAAAGTCAAGTCTCCTTCTGTCACCATATATTTGACCCCCTTTACCCTTTTCTACCTCCCCCCACTCCCTTTCCCCTCTGGTAACTACCATAGTGTCTATATCTGTGAGTTTTTGTTTGTCTTGTTTGTTCCTTTATTGCTTTCAATTTTACATCCCACATATGAGTGAGTCATATGGTTCTTGACTTTTTCCATCTGACTTATTGTGCTTAGCATGGTATTCTCAGGATCCATCCATGTTGCTGCAAATGGCAATATTTCATCTTATGGCTGAATAATATTCCATTCTATGTGTGTACCACATCTTTTTTATCCAGTCATCCATCAAAGGACACTGGTGGTTTCCATGTGTTGGCCACCATGAATAATGTAGCATTGACCATAGGGGTACCTGTCACTTTAGGAATAAATGTTTTCAAATTTTTTGGATGGATACCCAGAAGAGAGATTGCTGGGTCATAATCAAATTTGCATTTTAGAAGCATCACTCTGGTGCCAATGCACATAATGTGAGAGATAAGATGAGAAAGGGGAGATATGCTAAGAAGGTGGTGCAGGGGTTCAGAGGAGAGATGATGAGGGCATGAACTGAAAGAGCAAACGTCAGAAGGGCTAAAGAGGAGGAGACCAACTGGAAGTAGTTTAGGAGGTAAAATCTGTGATTCTTTTGTCTTAAAGAATGAAAAAGTGTCAAGCGAATCTCCCAGGTTCTTGTTCTGGGTGCATTGGAATGGAGAATAAAGGAAGAAGATCACATTTTGGGAAAAGATGATAAATTCAGTTTGGGACAAATTGAATGTTCTCCTTGTAGAATATGATTCAAGGGGATTTAAAACCAGCAAGCAACTCAGTATACGGGTCTAGGGCCTAAGGTAGGTCAGAGCCAGAGATGAATTGAAATAATGGAGGAAACAACAAGCAAAATGGTCTTTTTGTCGTGGCATTGTGACAGAGAGACAGAAATTTATAATATATCACAAATGAAGCTGTCATTACAAATGTCCAATAGGTCCCCCTTCCCCTCCTACCTCAACGTTCTCCATGATAGACATAGAATATTGTTATTTCCCTTTTTTCTCTCAATTCCCATAGTACCTTTTGGTTGAAATACTGCTTTGAAATTAAATAAGATTGAATTTTGAAGGGTCTTAAATTTTAATGTGATACTTTACATAACTCCATGCTGCATTTTAATATGGCTCAGCACATCTCATGATACCTCTGGGAGTGCTTCCAAGTAGTTGTTGTTGTTGTTGTTGTTGTTGTTATTATTATTTTATTATTAGCTCTCTGACAGAAGTTTAGAGAATGTTACTAGAAAAATCAAGATGCATTCCCTAGGCTGTAAAAAGGATAAATGTAAATGTCTCCATTACAGTGGCTTTGTGTCTTCTCACTTGGCACCCCCTGCCTTCTCTCTCCTGGAGGCTCTGCACATTTATATCAGAATCAAGGTGTCACTCAGTGGCGACATTCAGTGACAGAGTTCTTACAGCTCAGAATTTTTTGGATGATCTTCCACACCTTTTCCCTTTACCATTCCCTCCCCTTTTCTCAGCAAGGAGGACAGACTTTGTCCTATTTTAGAGGACCTTATGAAATCACATTCACAGATGTTCTCAGTTTATTCCTTTGTTGTCTATACATATTTTTCTTAATTATCCTCTTGTCAGTATTGAGGTTTGTGGTAACTTGTCCCTTCCTACCCTCTTCCATCTGAATATACATAGAAAATCAGCCTTTTTTCCAGCCTCTTTGAAATTATAGTTTTGTCTGTGTTTGTCTGTCTGTCTCTCCCCCCCATTTATTAAGTTAAAAATATTTTAGGTCCAATCATCCCCTACCCCCACCTTCCAGATATACCTGTTAAACCTCAGTATTGCTCTAGCTACATGACCAGTCATCCTTTCCTTAAATACTTGTACTGGAAAGTTCACTGTCACGTAGAGCTCATTTCATTTTTAGTAGCTTTAATTGTCAAAAGGTCTTTATGTAACAGGTGATATTGTCATATATTAACCAATGTGCTTCCTGTTCATGGCATTTCCTGCTGCCCTTTGATAGTTTTACTTTTTCTAGTAATCAGGGGAGGAAAGAGACACCTCAGCAGAATGCAGAGAAGAGGCAAGTGTCTGGGTTTTGGATTTTGGAAATTACAAAGTCTGGACTGGACTGTAAAACTAAATTTGGAAAAGTCAGGAAAAAAATTTATAGACTAGTTGAAGATGGAGAGTTAGGTAAGGAGTTGAGAGAACCTAGATATGGGCACTGCTTGAAGGAACCCCCTAAGAACGTTTGATGAATTCTAGAGGAGAGCGGACCACTCCTTAAGTCCTCAGAGCAAAAAGTACAAAGATTAAGTTTCTGCCTCTCAGCTAAAAGGGGGCTCACAACCAAAATTAAGTTTAGTTACAGAAAAAAAATTACAAAATGGAGTTACCTTTCTTGCTCATGTGACTTGTAGATTGAGATTTATATCTACTACCTCTATGTTGAATAGCAGTGAGCTATGGTGGGAAATTGCTTAGGCTTGGAAGCTAGATTGATTTGGGTTTTAATCCTGGTTTTGCATAATATCCTAGTCAAGCTTCTTAAACTCTCCAAGTCTGTTTTTCTCATTTGTGTAACTGGAATAATAATACCCACCTCGAGGGAGTGTTTTGATGCTTGATTGAGATATATGTACAGTATCTACAATGGTGCCTGGCTTATAGTAGGTACTCAAAAATACTCTTTCACTTAAGTTTTTCTTTCAATTCTACTTCTTATTTTGTCTTTTCAAGACTTATAGAATATATCTAAATCCTTCTTCCATGTGATAGTCCTACAAACATTTGAAGACCACTATTCTTAACAATGCCTAGCACTGCGTCTTGTGTATTTGAGAATCACTATGATATAATGTGTTTTGGAGCCCATTGCTTGGACTTAAATCCCAGCAAGGCTGCTTACTAGTTTAGGTAAGTTACTTAACTTCTTTGGACCTTAATTTTCTTACTTGCAAAATGAGATGATGATGATAACAACAACCACCACCACCACCACCACCACCACCACCACCACCTATCTCATTAAGTAACCATGGATATTAAAGATGTTAATAATATAAAGACTTCCAGGTGCATTGCAGTTAATAAGGTATAGTACTCATCTCATTGTGACAAAGACAATGCTACATATTCACCTAGTCTTGTTTTATTTTCTTCTTTAGAGACAGACCAAGGCTGCATTTTTCTGCCTTCCTAGCAGTTAGGTTGTGACCATGTACTTACTCTAACTGGTAAACTGTAAGTGGAGCTGATAGGTATCATTTATGAGCCATAGCTCTTTGCCATGTGGATTATGGAGACCCACTTGTTGAGATGATGGAATCACAAGATGATGCTAGACTGAGACCATTTGGAAGAGAGCTTCTGGATCCACAGAGGACATTGTGTGAGCAAGAAATAAACTTTATATAAAGCTGCTGAAATTTCAGAGTTAATTTGCTACTGAGACATAATGTAGCCTATGTGGATTAATATAACATGAATATTATTATTATTGGTTACTTAACTGCCAAATGCAAGATACTGTTGAGTGGTGTTTTAGCAGAGGCCTTTTCAGTGAAGACACTACGAATGAGAGAGGAGGGGACTTAATTCAGGAAACAGAAACAGTTTTGACAGGGACATTGATTTTTCTTTTTGAAAATGGTTTCATATAAATTCATGTTTGGATGATTAAATTATTTGCCTTTTTTTTTTTTTTTTGCCTTATATCCTATAATAGAAATTTGTTTTAAAGCTTCTTCCAACTTATTAAACATAAACAATTGTGTTCTGGAACTGGAATGGTAGTTGATAATTATATTAGTGAATGCGTTTATCAGATCCTGTATTGGGGAGCAGATGTTATCAAAGGGTACGGAGGAGAGAATAAAAGAGCTCCAATTAAGTTTTTGAGGAAGGGAGGTGGCATTTTATGGAGGCTGAGGATGAAGCATGGGCTGTCTGTAAAGCGGGTCAAGTGAACTTTGAGGTGAAACCTGTTGAGTGAAAAAATATTGCCATCCATTGTCCTGATAGTTTCTCTGCTTCCCTTGCATGCCACAGAAAATGGAAAATGGATTGGATTCTTGGAAAAACAAGTTTTCAAGTATATTTAGACACTTGACACAGAAGATAGGGCTTCATAAAATGCTTTAGGTACCATTTTCTCTTTTCAATATTTAATTCGTCATGTTTCTCAGATTGAGCCATAATGAAGATGGGCAAAGAAATACCAGAATAAAGTGTAAGAAAAATACAAGTCAAGTAACTTTCTTAGAGGTCTAAGCAGACCAACTTCATTTATTAATGGAAATTGATATGTGAGAAAATATTTAGCCCATAGCATTACTGGGTCAGTGGCCACATATCCTATATATATTACCCAGATGTCTGCTTTTGAGAAAATGGGAGCATGAAAACAAATGTTCCTTAAATTATGTTTTTAATAGTTAGGGGCTGTGCAGTGCTACATTAGAGCAGCTAGTAAAATTCAGTAACTTTTTTTTTTTTTCCTACAGAGAATAGAAAGTTCTGATACTGACACAAGAGTGTTGCATGGTGTGCGTGTGTGTGTGTGGGGAGGAAGGTTGGACCCTCCTATGATTTTCGTATTTCTCCTGGTCCATCGTAGAGTGCCACAGCAGTAGGAACTTTGATACACATTAATAATATGGATAGAACTAATTTTAGAAATGAATCGAGTGACATAACTTTGGGAAGAGGTGTTACCTATACTCAGTTTTCAGAATGTTCTCTATCTTCAGACTAGAATGAAAAGTTGGATTCTCTCCCTAGTTTCACAAGCAGCAGGAGTGCTGTTCTTTCTTGCATTCCGTTTCCGTAGTGGCATGGGGACTTTCTTGGAAACCCCAGATTGTGGAGCAGTGGTAGGTACTTCATTTGAGGTATTGGAAGATAGGTGAGGAGAGCTCCAGCACTTTGGCGATGATGGTGATTTTGGGGTTTATGACTTAAGGACTTCCTGGTTACAAAATATATTTGATATTATAGACAATAGCATAAGAGGAGTTTGAAAAGATAGTTCCAAAATTTGAGCCTCTTCTTATCATTAGCCAGAAAAAAGAAGCTGGGAAAACAAACTTATATTTAAGGGAAACATTCCATTTAGTTTTTAGACACTGAGTTTGAAGTGATAAGTGATGACTGGTGGTTGGAAGTTTGACACTGCATCTCTTGTGAAAAGCCAGGGCCTTCAATGGTTTCAATAGAGACTTTTTGTTGTTAGGCCCAAATTAAAGACCCTCCCCCCCACCCATTCTATATTTGATAGAGCATTACTTTTGAGATTATAGGTCAGGTTTGTGAAGGTATATGATTTTATTATATCAACTTTTGACAAGCAGTGCATCTTCTTTGGTTCAGCCAGGCTACAAATTTATCTCTGTTATATATAGTAGCAGAAACCTACATGAAATGAGTAATATTTTTTTTTTTAAGGAACATTACTATTGAAAAAAGTAGAAAAATGGAATAGCCTTTTAAAAAACATGCATTTAGCTGTGTGAACAAAATGATTTAATTTTTTTTGAAGGCAAAGGTTTTTCAGTAAGAGGAAAAGAGAATTCTTCTCTGTCAAATTTAATCTGTAGCCATCTGCTGCTGTATCTCATTATGTTCTTCATGTAATTAGAGCAATTAGGATGAGGCTTGCACTATATATTGGTCTTGGAAGGAGGGTTGAGCTATTTGTAGGCTTATTTTGAGAGACTGGAGATTAATGGCTTAATCTTTTAGGTAAACTGATGGAAACTGAGAAATGTTTAAGCTAGTAAAAGAAGAAAAGCAATTTTTTCTCTTATCTGTAATATTGCCTTCTTATCACCATGGTAACTAGGTATCTTGTCAAATATGTTTTTAGTGAGATTAACTTAAAAGGTGATAGAGAAGAAAGATCATAGAAGAAAGAGAGGAGGTGGGCTCTGTGGTGCAGTGATTGTGGTAGAAACCTCTCCAGATTTTTGACTCTGAGATAGTTGGAAGGAGGGAATGGAGGAAAGAAGGACGGAGAATTTAAAGGAGACAGCATTAATCAGAGATGTGCAAAACTCTCTTTTGGGAAGCCAGTCACATGAATGTGGTTTGTGTACTGAAGTTGGGCACGGTGCTGTAACCATAATGTGCTAAACCATTGTGGGATCCCTCAGCTAGGACTGCAGTGCCGCTCCACACACCCACCTAGGGTTAGTGTGCCTTTCCGCATCCTGGAAGGGGCTTCTCGTACAGGCAGACAGTTCTCTCTTCCTCCTTTTCTCCCCTCTTTGCCCTCCTGTCTTATTGCAATCACCGGTACACTAGTGGTGATTCTCATTACCAGGAACTCAACTATTGCATTATTTTTCCAATTGATCTTCTTTAAGTCATTGGCTACTTTAATTCAACTTACCTGTGGCCACTAAATACATTTTTATGAAATCTCACTTCATCTTTGTCTTTTTTTTTTTTTTTTTAATTCAAATGCTTTTAGTAAAGGCTCTGCATTACCCACAATGTCAGATTTTATCCTGGTATTCAAGTGTCCCTTGAAAGGAGACTGACCCTGTTATCACCCAAAGCTCTTGTGGCTGAATCTACTTCCAGCTAGTCTTGTGTCTTCCCTGTCTTAACAGTCTGTCATGTTCGTCATTGTTTTTGCTTCTGTGCACATGCCATTGCTCTGTCTGAACACCCACTGTTTCTCTAAGGCCTAAATCCTTCAAGACCTAACTCAATACTTCACTGTCCTAATTATTTTCTACCATAATTGTCTCTTATGTTTTTATTTAATTGTCCCTTTAGTACTAAGAGTAGTTGTTTATAATAGAATGGATGCTGAAAAGTTGGTGGTGATTGAACTACAGTGTAGAGTGGAAGAAACTTTAGAGATGAAGATGGCCCATCTTGGTTTGAATTTCGAGTGGTTGTGACACCACCAGGTCTTTGAGAACTCAGAAAAGTCAGCTTAAAATAATAGTTGGGTCTTTATTTCATTCCTTTATTTAATCTCCTGTCAGAGCCCTGATATTACTGAATTTCACTGGGCTCGGGCAGTCAACAGAGAAAACTGGGGGTGGCAGTCAACAGAGAAAACCGTTTTCTCCAGTTTTGAGGAGATTTATCCAGAATGCATTGAATGTGCCTAGCCACTGGGTGTGTGCCCGGTGCTGTATGCAGGGAACAGTTAATTCTAGGGGCTGTCCATTTTCTACTCTATTCAGATCAGGGCTCATTTATGTGTGCCAGGCCACTGCTGAGCTTGGCACATGCTGGTGGGCAGGAGAGGCCTGCTTGTTTCTCTGCATATGACAAGTTCTGTTCCTGCCGGGTGGGGCATATGCCTGGGTGAGGGATCCTGCATGCGAGAGCAGCAGAGAGAACAAAACACTGGGAATGAGAGACTGAGAGGGAACAATAAGAGCAGAAAGAAAAGGGGATACTAAAAATAGAAGGAATTGGTATCTACATTCCTAGAGGAAAGAGCCAGGAAGAGCAGAGTTCTGATGTCTTTCTTAGTGTTATGCATCTTCACCTAGGTTCTGGCATCGCCTGAAGACCACAGCTTGCAACTCTTTATTCATTTTTGGCATGCCATATGCCTTATCTCAACTCTACTTTAAGAAGGTGTTAATTCTTTATTAAAGGTGTTCATATTGTAGTTCTCCAGGGGGCTACTGAACTCTTCAGTTTGCTTTTAATTTATGCCAGAAAGACCCTGGTCTACATATCTGAAACTGTTTCATTTATCTTTGAATTATACCTCTCAAGTATTAAGCTATAGCTTTTACAAATGCAGTAACAACGTCTGCCCGAAGTTACCAGGATATAGCTGTCCAGTCCTGTACCCATACTTTATGTTTCAGACATATGGATTTTTTTACTTGACAGTCGTGTCAGGATTTGCAGAGATTATGCAAATCCATTTATTTATTGAGCAGTGATTGCTGATATAAAAAAAAAGTGAAGATCATTGCCCTCATGGAGGCTTCATTTTAGCAAGGAGAGACAGTAAATATTAAGCATAGTAAATATAATGTGTAGTATGCTAAGAGGTGATAAGTACATTGGGAAAAAGAAAAAGTAGAGACCCTTAAAGGAGTGACTTGAAAATATGTGAACAAGACTATAGTTTAATATTTCCAATTTAGATACATTTAAATCTTATATTTTAACAAATATATAATTTGAAGAGATTGTGCCCTTTCATGGGTTTTTAGATTACAGGACTGTGAGGAGTCAGGCATTCAGACCCTTATTTCTAGACCCCACAGGATTAATAGGACATTTAGTCGTGACTATTTGGAACTGGAGAGATGGACAGTAATAAACTCCAAAATATCAAGTCTAGATAAGACTTTAGTGAAAAGAAGCTCCAAAGCAAAAAAAGACGCTGAATTCTGCCCTTTCTGTTCTCATGGACTCAGGAGTTCCTCCTTAAAGACAAATGCATTATGTTCTAATATTTGTCTTCAACATATAGCAATAATTATTTGATTTTTAGGTAGTTTTGATTAAATTTTTTTCTGAGTAGATTTAATATAATGTTGGGCATATGTTATCTTAAAGATACCATTTTTCATTCTTAATTTATATATTAAAATGTTCAGGTGCGAGGGGAGGCTGAAAAAGATAAGCGGGGAAAGGATAAATTTCCGTTATCTACCAGCTATACAGTCATATCTTTTATTTTCCATTTTTTTTCTTGTCACTTTCTTTTAGTGTCATCACTGTCATTGGGAATGAGGAAATATATCTCTGAATTAAGATCAAACCACATGGCCTGACATAATCCTCAATTTTTGATGTTTTATTTTTCATGTGTACACAGGAACCTAAAATATTTTCCTTTAGGTATTTATATTCCATTACCGGATTCTCACTTCCTGAAGTTTGCTAATCGGACTGAAGCCAATCTAATAATTTATAATGTGGAAATCTCTCTTTGCACCCTGTCCCTGTCTATATAGCATGCCTTAAGTGCCCGTTGTATGTACTTCAGTCATTCCATTGCTTTTTGCTCTCTCATACTGTAATTCAGGAGTCCACAACCCCTGGGCTGTGGATGGGTACTGGTTAGTCTAGTCGCTTGTCAGGAACCAGGCTGTGCAGCAGGAGGTAAGCAGCTGGCAGGCCAGCGAGCAAGCGAAGCTTCATCTGTATTTGCAGCTGCTCCGCAGTGCTAGCATCACCGCCTCAGCTCCACCTCAGATCATCAGGCAGTAAATTCTCATAGGAGCACTGGTTCCTGGTGCCAAAAAGTTTGGGAACTGCTGCTGTAATTGACTCATATTTCTTCAGGTTATCATCTGGGCAGAGAGGTAGTTAGTGAGGCAGCAGTAGGTTAGTTCCAAAGCTCGCCAGGATCTGCCTCTGGGCTTTGGTGAGGGTGTGTGGAGCTGGGACCATGCTTGTTTTTTGTCAGCATTATTGTTGCCCAGAACTGCTTCAACTGCCCAAATACTACTGAGACGCCCCAGCGTTATTTCTGGTCTTTTTTCAGCTAAAAATTTTTTTTTCCAAAGAATAAGTAAACTGTGTTCCTATTGCTACAAAAGACAGACCATTTAACAGAGAACTGTGAATGGGAAGGCAGATTTTAGTGTTTGAAGATTTTTAAAAACTTTTAAAAAGATCGGTTGTGTTTTCTCTTTCATAAAACTGTAGCTATTTGAAATTTGATAGTATTTGAAAACCATAGTAATGAATCTATTACCAAGAAACAGCTCAATAGTACTAACTCCTAGAATAAGACACAAATCCTTTTTGCTGGATTTTAAATTATCACCTCAAACTGGGAAAATCTATGTGAGTAGAATTCAAAACCAAGTTCAGAACCTTTTTCACTCCAAACTGGCTTCTTTTTTGATAATGCCATATATATATCAAAGGCTGGAAATCCTAGGTTGATTGTATTTACTCTCATTCAGTATCTTCTATTTCTGTTAAACATTCCTGTCAGTTTTTTTCTTTTAACATCTCTAAATTTACCTAATTATTTTCCATACCCAAAGATCCCTGGTTAACCTTCTCTTTACCTCCTGCTTAATTCAATGTGTAATGTTTGATATATTAACTAGAACCCTTCCCTATTGTTTCCTGTTATACTGACCTTTTATTTCATTTGGCAGTCTGACTTTTTAAAAATTTTTAAATTTTTTTTTTAAGGAAAAGATAAACACAGCATATCCCATAACCACAAAAGAGTCAAGTTTTTGAATTTTGGAAGTCAAGTTCCAGGCATTAAGGGAATTGATTCACATACACACACACACCTACCTGCTTTTTAAGAGAAATGGAAGATTTCAAAACTCGTTCTTGCTGTCCTCAGAAAAGTAGAGCTTGAAGTGGTGGCATAGAGATGCCCTGAGCCCCACATGGCTATCTAGTTAGGTGGACCCGAGATAGCTTTGCTAATTTCCTGTGGCAGCAAGGAGATACCTGTGTGCCTAGAGGGTCATGGGCATAGCCAAGAGAGAAGTTTGTTGTAGAATGGATGAGGAGGATGAAGGAAGGATCTGGGTAGACCTGCTGGTGGGTCAGATGTTTGCAGAAATAAAGGTGAGTAATAACCTCTATCCATCTGCTCTCTATACCCCTGAAATCTAGTATTTTGTAATCTTCTGGAATTTAGATGCCCCCTTGAGAATGAGGAAACCAGAAATTGAATGAAATTACCCTGCATTGACTGAAATTTGGTTTTTACCATTCATTGGAATGAGGGCTTCAAAACTGAAATTAAGTTCAGTTATATAGAAATAAACTCCAATTTCTTACACACCCGAGTTTGGGCTTTGCACTAGTGCCTGTTACACTAGTTTCTTCCCAGTGCTGCCTCTCTAATCTTGCTGCTTTCCATGGGAGAATCTACCTGGGCTGTGTGCAATCCACGGTGTGGATTTCCAGATTCTTCATAGCCTGATTCTCTTCTGTTCTCCACTGTTCTCCCACTTGAACCTTTCATTTAGACAAGCCAGTCTCCTCCAGAGCCTCATGTCTGCCTGGTGACCTCTCAGCTTCCCACTTAACCACTTTCTCTTGTCTTATATTTTTCCTCCTTACATTCAGACACGGACAGTCCTCTTCCTCTTTTGTTTTTGTTTTTTGTTTTTGGCCAGTGTAAATCCTATTCATTTTCAAGGTTCAGCACAGATTGTGCTGCCTTTTAAAAACTTTTATTTTCAAATTCATGGTGGTCTTGGTTTAAAAAAATTACAATACCACTTAGCACTCATTTACATAGTGCCGTTTGGTTCCTCGATTTTTGTTCTATGGCCATTAATTTTTTTCTCCAACTAGATAAAAAGCTTCTCGGGAATATGGACCATACATCTCATATTTTTCTTGCATTCTCTTGAATGCTAGCATATGTTGGGCATACAGTAGATAATGAAAAATTACTCATTAATTAATAGAGTATAAGCCGTTGCTATTTACGGTGCTTATGAGATGAATTTTATCTTTATCTGTTAGTTTTTAAATGTATTTCTATGTCTCTACCACTCTAGCAGTTAAATTAAAAAAGCAAGCAGTGGGTGGATGCACTGTGCAGTCTCTGACAAGTGAAACAAAGCTGATTTGCTCTATTTTTAGAAAGCTTGATGGTGTTCATTTTTCAAGTGTCACTTAAAAATGGGTAGCTAAATAAGTACTCTGAGTGTTTTTAATGCAATGCTATACTTTGGTAAAGAAGCCTTTGGAATATGGGCATCATATTTTTAACATCGTTAGTTAATACTTGTTCAGCGTTATTGATGGATAAAGGGAGCTATTGTTTTAAAAGATTATTATCTGACCGAGTTCCCTTTTGACACAACTTCAAAAGAATAATTTTGTCACAGATTTAGTTTTGTGTTTTATTTGTTTGCTTGAAAGAAACTCAGCTGATCCCCTGCCCTATTCTGTACTTTATTTTTTATTCAATATTAGGGGCCTCTTCATAGGAGGGTCTCCTCTGTTCAGTTTTAGAGAAGCTTGATCTTCTTTTCCCGTATTACTTTCTGGCTGTAATAATTCCCTGGAGGCCCAATGCATGCAGAAGACCTGGGGAAGGAAGGAGCAGAAACCCGAGAAGCTTCAGGCACACAGGAATGTTATCCTGTTCCTCTTCCCCACCCTCCCCAAACATGCACCGCTTTCTCCTAGTCCCAGAGGAGAACACAGAAATCTATTTTGCAGAAGTAGTCCATATGCCCCTCTCTAGGGATGACCTATAAAACATGTATCTTTCATCACATGCATCTAATTTTTTTTGAATCCTCAAGTGACTCCTTATAACTAAGTTGAGTTTTATAATACTCTGCTTATAAGGCAACCTTATCTGAGCTGCTTTTTTGTTACAGGCTCTCAAAAATTGTGTGTGTTTGTGTGCACATACATACACACATACTTTCCTGCTAGTAATGACCCTGAAACTAGCCTGTGTCATAGTAAGGTTATTGGTGAGTGTGTCTTTATTGTGAGAATAAGGAAGAACATACATTAACTTTAGAAGGAATCTTTGCCTCATTCAGTGGCACTGCTTTCCAGTGCATAATAAAAAATAAAATGAGATAAAATAAATAGAAATGCTTCTACAAAGAGAAAGTAGTAAAACTATATTTACTCACTTGTTTGCTCATTCACTTATTTTACGTATTTCAGTAAATGCCGAAAAGAAAAAAAAACACAGAATATTATTAGAAAGAATGCATAAGAAAGGGGCCCTTTCTAAGAAAGGTTCTTTAAAGAAGTAATATCTAAGCTGACACCTGAAAGATAAATAGGAATTAGTAAGAGTTGAAGAAGAAGATGTTTTAAAGTTGGAAATGGCTGAGTATGTTGTAGGACTTGACTGAAGGCTGGACATGTGGCACAATGACTGAGAAGGAGAGTGGCAGGAGATGGAGGCAGCTTCATTATATTAAATTTTAAAAGATGAGTCTTGGGCTTATGATTGGCAAATAGCTATGGAAAGTGAAATTAATTTATAGACTTGAGTAACCTTCAGAACTAGTGTTATCTCACTGAGAATATGACAGTACGGTAGAGTTAGAGTCCTCTTTCAAAATCCTGAGTTAACTTTGGAAAGTGTAGCTCTCTTTTTTTTTCTTCCCCTTTCCTTGCCCTTCCTCAGCTTATCTATTAGGAAGAATTACAG
>NW_006430735.1:10931757-10946295 GCF_000325575.1 Pteropus alecto | reverse complement strand
TAGAAAGCTTGATGGTGTTCATTTTTCAAGTGTCACTTAAAAATGGGTAGCTAAATAAGTACTCTGAGTGTTTTTAATGCAATGCTATACTTTGGTAAAGAAGCCTTTGGAATATGGGCATCATATTTTTAACATCGTTAGTTAATACTTGTTCAGTGTTATTGATGGATAAAGGGAGCTATTGTTTTAAAAGATTATTATCTGACACAGTTCCCTTTTGACACAACTTCAAAAGAATAATTTTGTCACAGATTTAGTTTTGTGTTTTATTTGTTTGCTTGAAAGAAACTCAGCTGATCCCCTGCCCTATTCTGTACTTTATTTTTTATTCAATATTAGGGGCCTCTTCATAGGAGGGTCTCCTCTGTTCAGTTTTAGAGAAGCTTGATCTTCTTTTCCCGTATTACTTTCTGGCTGTAATAATTCCCTGGAGGCCCAATGCATGCAGAAGACCTGGAGAAGGAAGGAGCAGAAACCCGAGAAGCTTCAGGCACACAGGAATGTTATCCTGTTCCTCTTCCCCACCCTCCCCAAACATGCACCGCTTTCTCCTAGTCCCAGAGGAGAACACAGAAATCTATTTTGCAGAAGTAGTCCATATGCCCCTCTCTAGGGATGACCTATAAAACATGTATCTTTCATCACATGCATCTAATTTTTTTTGAATCCTCAAGTGACTCCTTATAACTAAGTTGAGTTTTATAATACTCTGCTTATAAGGCAACCTTATCTGAGCTGCTTTTTTGTTACAGGCTCTCAAAAATTGTGTGTGTTTGTGTGCACATACATACACACATACTTTCCTGCTAGTAATGACCCTGAAACTAGCCTGTGTCATAGTAAGGTTATTGGAGAGTGTGTCTTTATTGTGAGAATAAGGAAGAACATACATTAACTTTAGAAGGAATCTTTGCCTCATTCAGTGGCATTGCTTTCGTGTGCATAATAAAAAATAAAATGAGAATAAAAAAATAGAAATGCTTCTACAAAGAGAAAGTAGTAAAACTATATTTACTCACTTGTTTGCTCATTCACTTATTTTACGTATTTCAGTAAATGCCGAAAAGAAAAAAAAAACACAGAATATTATTAGAAAGAATGCATAAGAAAGGGGCCCTTTCTAAGAAAGGTTCTTTAAAGAAGTAATATCTAAGCTGACACCTGAAAGATAAATAGGAATTAGTAAGAGTTGAAGAAGAAGATGTTTTAAAGTTGGAAATGGCTGAGTATGTTGTAGGACTTGACTGAAGGCTGGACATGTGGCACAATGACTGAGAAGGAGAGTGGCAGGAGATGGAGGCAGCTTCATTATATTAAATTTTAAAAGATGAGTCTTGGGCTTATGATTGGCAAATAGCTATGGAAAGTGAAATTAATTTATAGACTTGAGTAACCTTCAGAACTAGTGTTATCTCACTGAGAATATGACAGTACGGTAGAGTTAGAGTCCTCTTTCAAAATCCTGAGTTAACTTTGGAAAGTGTAGCTCTCTTTTTTTTTCTTCCCCTTTCCTTGCCCTTCCTCAGCTTATCTATTAGGTAGAATTACAGAAGGTGGTGAGAGCAGTTGTCTCTCCTAGGCATGGTGCTGTGTTACCACCACCTCTTGTACGGGCAGAGCCCTGTGCATTCCAAAGATGGCTTGGGAATGGAAAACAGACAAAGGGGGAGGAGTGCTGGGCTGGCTCGGTTAAACCGCAGTATGTTCACTTTATGAAAGGATGAACGGCAAGTGAAGAATAGGAAGTGGCAAGTCGTTTTTCACTTGACCCTCTTAAAATTAAGTCTAAATCTGGCCCTTATTAATGTAATCTGGCTACTTTTTATTTAGGTAAGTATTTAATCTTTTATATATTTAATGCTACTTTTGTACTAACCTGAGCCTGAAAATCCTTATATATGTCATTGGAGAGACTATATGGAGGTGAAATTTGCCTTTTTTAATTCTGCTCCCTAGGAAGCACATTGTCAACTTGATAAAGAAACGGAAAATAAATCAGATAGATTAGATGTCTTTTGGTAGACTTACCACACCATTTCTGATTTTTAACTTGTGTAAAATGTAATTAAGATGAACCAAATAACTCAGTCAAACTTATAAAGGAGTTGTGCCGTAGGGAAAAGCAAGTCAAGTCAGGGGCCTCTTAACACCCTTGCTCTGCTACAGATTACCCATGTGACTTCTTTGAAGAATACTTAGCCTGATTGAGCTGTTTCCTCATCAGCAATTGTGAGACCTGAGTCTCTTATAGTTGCTACATTTGTTGTTTGAAAAGCATTAGCAGTGCCATTTCTGCATCAGCTTTGTGGGTCACATGATGGGAGACTCACTTATCACCATCCTGCTGGACCACACGTGATCAAGTGGTGGAAGAATCAACCTGATTCAGCTACTATCCAGGTCGATGAGTCCACCAGAATCAGGATGAGTGGAAGAGAGCCTGCATGATGCATGAAATGATGCTGGAAACCCAATAATCAGAGATAGCATCGAGGCTCTGTTGATGAAAACTGATGAGTTCTGAACATGAGGGCTGGTGAGTGTGTGGCAAGGTGTAAAATTTGCAAAGTGGGGATATACCTGATACTGGTTTTGTATTATGGATTATGCATTTTGTACAAAAAAGAGAAAATATTTTTGCTCACTGAAATGGAGTCTGATTACATTTGTATTACACTCCTTTGATCTGCTACTATTGCAGTTCTGTTCCCATAATTCTTTTTTATCTTATTCTCCTTTCTGTGGCTGCCTTTTTCTTACCCTTTCCTAATCTTCTCATATGGTCTTTTCTGAACGCTATGAACTGTTCTACCCCCAGAACTCAGCTGTCGAGTATAAAACAAGTTGGCCTTTCCTCACCTTTCTTTCATCCCTCTAAAATGACACTTATATTGCCATACAGAAGCAATATCGATTTATAGTTAATATATTTAAGAGGTGCTTTTCTAATTCTAAACATACTGTACATTTTTGCAAAAATTTTAGTATATATAGCAAAGTAGGAAGAAGAAAATTAAAATTGCCCATGATGCTTTAGCACCTAGATGTCACATCTGTTAAATTTTTGTTATTTTCTTTGTCTTAGGAAATTGTTTAGTAATAAACATTTGGATTTTCAGTGCAACTCACATATACTTGTAGCATTTAGAAAATAACTCTACCACGTTTATTATAATCTCTGATAATTTGGAACTATTTTTTCATTAAAAATTATAATCACTTCTACAGGAACATAGTTTTTTTTCTTCTTCTTCCTCTTCCTCCTCTTCTTCCTCCTCCTCCCCCTCCTCCTCTTACCACTCCTCTTCCTTCCTCCTCCTCCTCCTCCTTCTTCTTCCTTCTTCCTTCTTCCTTCTTCTTTCTTCTTCCTTCCTTTTTTTTTTTTTTTTTTCTTCTTCTTTTTTTTTTTTTTTTTTTACCGTATCTGGTATAAGATTACTCTGAGAAGTAACTTCCATTTATTTTTGAGCCAAAAAAGAAACAACTAAGTGGAAATTAGGAGAGAAAAGAGCTCTTTTATTTAGTAATTTATGACACTTTAGATGCTCAACAGTTAACTTTCTTTTTCTTTTCTCTTACCTTTTTCTTTTTTTATTTCTTTATACTCCTTTTCAGTTCACAAATGTATCTGAGGAACGGAGCCCCACTGGATCTCTTTGGGGCACCTTGTGTGATACCTGTTAGCACTTGAATTTGGCCCCTTAGAAAATATTCTGATTTACCTAAAGTCTTGACTTGGGGCTATCTACATTCTCTAAAATTGAACGCCAAAATATATTTATATGTATAATTTTCTAGCGAGATGATTGACTCATGAGTTTCATCAGATTTTCAAATGATTCTGTGACCAGCAAAAAAGATACGGGACCTGAATCTAAGATCTGGTTGTGGCCTAGTCCTTGAATTGTCAACCCTGGGCAAGGCATATGACCTCTCTGAAAAGAGGAAGAGCTACTTGTGTATGGTATACATGAAAATTGTAAAAAAATAATAATGAAAATATATGACATGTTTGGTTTATTGGTCAGAAAAAAATGTCAAGGGACAGTTTACTGTCAATATGAACCAAATAAACTATTCTGAAGCTAGCCATCAGCTATGAGATTTGGAGGACAAAAGAGATATGGGCTTCAAGCTCTAGTATGATAGAGTTGGGTATACTATAAAGAGATGCTTCCTACAGGAATTTCAAACACAAGAATGAGTTTGTATAATCTTCTCCTCTATAAGCCCTCATAAATTAGATAAAAATTTTACTTGCGTGAGATGATTTAGAAGTGATCTTATTTGGTGTCAAAATAGATTGCATTACCTATGAAAGAGCCCATATACTGAGTCTTAAACCTAAGAGCTAGTTGAAAGTATAAAATATCTTTTCTGCTTTCTTTTCTTTTTTTTTTCTATTTTTGTTGTGAAAAAATTCCAAAACCAGTTCAGCGAAAAAACAAGCAGTAACTCAGAGAGAAGGAGAACTCAGGTTTATTATGCGTGGTCCCAGAGGAGCTAACACTTTGAAGATCTGGGCCCGAAGCACAGTTACAACATTCTTTATACACCAGTCTATATGACATGAGCTGATTGGTCAACTTGAACTCGAAACCATTACAAACAGCAGGAGTTGCTATGGTTGCAAGTAGTAACATTGGTGGAAGGGCAGGAGTTGTCACAGGTTGCTGATGGATACAAATTGTTACAGGAAGCAGGAGCTGCTAGGGGAACAAACAGTTACATCCATTGAGCAAAGGGCAAGTACGACAAAATGCAAGTGAGCTCTGCAAGTGAGCCCCTGCATACAGCAAGCATATTTACAGAAGCAGAACTGTTTAGCTTTTTGATGTAAATTCCTCAAATTCCCTCTTCATTTTACTTTATTAGTTTCAAGTATACCGTACATTGGTTAGACATTTATATAATTTATAAAATGATTCCCCTAATTGCTCCTTCTCTCCTCTGGTTTTCCACCTAGCCGTTACATTAATGCTAAGTGCATTCCTTATGCTGTACTTCCTGTCCCCGTGACCATCTATCAACTACTAATTTGTACTTCTTTAACCCTTCACCCCATTCTCCCAGCCCTCCTCTCTGTCCATCACCAAATTGTCCTCTGTATTTGTGAGTCAGTTTTTGATTAGTTTGTTCTTTTTGTTCCTTAGATTTGCTTTTCATTTGTATCTCCTCCCCTTGCTCTGCTTTTCTTCCTGCAAGTGATGTGTATTTGCTGTAATGTGTGTATTTACCTTAAGCTTGTATTTTCAAACCTTCTTTTCAGCCTGTGGCATACTTGGTGGGAAGCCTTCTACTCTTGATCCCATTCCTTTCTTCTTAGTTCTGATCATTCTTCAGCCCATCCTCTAACTTGCACTCATTATCTGTGTGTATGTTAACTGTCTGTGAAACATTGTGGTTAACACGCAATTCAACTTTTGGACTTCTTTTCCACTTAGCTGTCATTTTAAAAAATGTACAAAGCAAGTATGAAAATCCAGAATGTAATGATACCCCAGGGTTATCTTTCTCAAGGTAATCTAATGCATAGAATGCTACAAATAACTGGAGGAATGCAAGAAAAATGAGCAGATCTTTTAGACTTTATGTGGGGGATGGAGAGGTGTTGGAATGATTTGAGAAAATGGTGTGTAGAAGGCTGAACTAGATGGCCTCTCAAGGATCTTTCTGGCTCAAATAATCTGAGACCCAAAAAGTGTTGCCTAGTCAAAGACCCCTGGAAACAAAAGGCTTCTGTGCATAATGGAGCTCTTTGTGTTCCTGACCCAGAAAACTTGGCAGAGAGTCCCATCGTAAGAGTGTCATCAGTCAATTAAAATCAATACCAATTAAGGAATATTAATTAAAATTGTAGCCTCCCTAAGGAAAAAAACATTGATTCTATGTTTGTATATGTAGATAGATAAAAACATTGACTCTCTGTTTCTATATATAAATAGAAACATAGCTGTTTTTCCCAAACCGAAAAGAAAGATAACAACACTGAATATCTTTTGACTGTGTCTAATAATAGCAGTCTTTAGGTTGCAAGACTTTTTTTAAAGCTCCTTATTACCACCAAACAGAACTTCTTTTTTATTCTTGTTTTGCATGCTTTTCCTGGCCCACAACCCCATCTCCATGGGCCTCCTAGCTATCCATGAACTTAATTCTCTCCCACAGCTATAGTACTTCAGTAATCCTCATTAGACTGATGGTAGCCTATAATTGAAATGGATTGATGTAAATGAAAAGCAAAAGTATTATTTCTGCCCTGAGTACTTCTGATTATTATATGTTTATCAGGTAATTTCTGACATCTGAAGAGGAATTTTCACTCAAAAGGCCAACCTTATAATCTGCTCTTTGTTCTGCTTCTGTAGATATGCTTCCAGCATACGCCATAGGGCAGGCTGACCTTGAAATTAACTAAATACTCATCCTCCCTTTTGCTTGTTCTGTCTAAATAACAAATGTAATTTGCCTGTTATGTAATTTGCCTGTAACCCATAGCAATTCCCACCAACTCTTTGTGACTGCCTGCAACCTATAGCAACTCCCACACTTTATAACCATCTGAGGACAAATTAACCAATCGGCCCATGCCAGCTAAGCACTATAAAAGCAAAGTTGCCCTTGAGCTCGGGGCCCAGATCTTCAGAGCACTAGCTCCTCTGGGACTAGCTCCTCTGGGACCGTCAGAATAATAAACCTGAGTTCTCCAACTCTCCCAGCAGTGCTTGGTTTCTTGCCAGTCTGATTTTTGCAACATTTCCGCAACACTTTAACACCCTATTTTTCAGATACAAACCATTGATCTACAGAATTTTAGAGGTAGAATGGACCATGGAGAGCATAGAGTCAAGTGGTCCTTAAATTTTGACATGCATAAGAATTATCTGGGGAGCTTATTAAAGATACTAGTCTTGAGTTTTTACCTCCTGAGATTCTGATTCAGATGTCCGAAGTAGAGTTCTTGAATCAGCCATTTTAAACAAGTATCTCAAATAATCTTGATGTATACGTTTCAGGGACTTCATTCTGTAGGTCACTGAAGCCCTGTGAGTCCCACTCTGGCCCATTCGCGGCTTCTAATTCTACAGTCCTGTGTCTCAGCAAAGTGGCCATATCTACTATCCTTTGGGAAATGCTTTCGTAAAGACCATCAAAGACCTCCTCATTGCCAAACCCTGTATAGTTAGCTTTTTTTTATAATAAATTGCATTAAACATACAAATTAAATTTATAGCTTTTTATGCCTGTGATTTTTCTTTTCCTTTATTTTTTCTTTCTCCAGGTACTTGTCTCACCTTTCCAGTTGTTCATGCTTGTTCTCTTTCCCCAGTTCCTCTTCCTACCCCCAGAATGTGGGTATGTCATGAAGTTCTGACTTTTATTTTTGTCTTTTACATGAGTGATTTTTAAATTTTTGTTAAATTATAGGGGTGCCATTGGTTAATAAAATTATATAGGTTTCAAGTATACAATTCATAATGTCATATGTATATTGCATATTTGTTCACCACCCAAAGTTAGAGTTCCTTCTGTCACCATATATTTGACCCCCCTTTATTTACTCTTATCTATTTTCCCTGCTAAACTGTTGTCCATGTTCATGAGTCTGTTTGTTTGTTGCATTTAGTTTTATATTGCACATATGAGTGAAATCATATGGTTCTCAACTTTTTCTCTGTGACCTATTTCGCTTAGCATGCTAATCTGAAGATCCATCTATATTGTCGCAAATGACAGTATTTCATCTTATGATTACTATTCCATTGTATATATGTACCACATTTCCTTTATCTAATCATCTATTGAAGGGTACTGGTTGTTTCCATGCCTTGGCCACCATGGGTAATGCTGCTCTGAACATCAGGGTACATATATCTTTATGGATAAATGTTTTCAAATCTTGAGTGATCTTTTGTTCAGTTTCATAACTTCAGTGGCTCACCTGTTTGTGCATCAGTTGTTTGATTGTTTGATTGTTTGATTGTTTGATTGACTTCTAGATCTTGCTCTTTTCCTGTATTTTCCATCGACCTACTGGGTATTTTATCTGCTCATCCCTCAGAATGATCAAACACAGTATCTAAATCTTTTTTTCCCTAAACATTTCCTCCACCTGTATTTCCTATTTTTTAGTAAATAGTTCCACAGTGGCCTACCCAGACGACTTGATAACCAGAGTAGATTATTTTTCAACATCCCCATTTTCTATATGGCAGATTTATTTTCAGTAATAATCATGAAATTAAATAATAATATGGCAAGAAAATAAATTTTTCTTATTGAAATTTATATATATATATAATGATGCCAGTAACAAAATATATATTATAATACAATAAGGAAAACTTGTAAATTATGGTAATGTACTTATATTGATGTAATAAGTGAAAAAGTTGGGGGAATGGGACATGAGGAGGGACAACATGTGAAAAAACACTTTCAAAAGAGTGAACTCAGCAAGATTCAGAGAATGATTTGCAGGTAGAGGACAGAACTGAAATAACTCAGGTTGTGTTTCTTCTGTTGTAATCACTTTGCTAATCATTGTTTATTTAGAATCTACTATCTACTCTTCCAGCACAGGATTATGTAGCTGCAGGCGTATGTGGGTCGGAGGCAGGAACTGCACCTGAAGCAAGCTCCAATTCTCTCAAACAAACGTGTATCAGAGGCCAGGCCATATAATTACATATATGTAAATCTCATATAATTAGTCATTTCTATTAAATAACATCCATATGGAATATAGTCCTTACTGAAGAATAATAATAAAATGTGCTAATTCAAAGTTTATAAACATACAATGTATTACTAAAACTTAACAATAACCATGGCTATTGTTTAGAACTTAGACCAACACACTTTTCAGGGAGTATCAATGACATTGTTTAGAATTGCTGGTTCATGGTCGCATTAAGAAGTAAATTGCATTTTAGTGCTCCTCTGTCTCATCAACTCTCCCTTGCCCTTGGTACGCCACTAGATTCTGCCACTCACACATTTACCTCAAGCCAGAAGCCTTCAAATCATTTAAAAAAAACTTTTTTTTCTATTCTTTTTGGAGTTTATTTTGTTATTTTTCCCCCTAACTTCTTCTTTGTGTGATTAATTCATTAATTTAAAAGACTTTTCTTTTTGCTAATGTGAACATTTTTGACAAATTTCCCTTTACTGCTTAAAAAATATCTTTGGATTTTTTTGAGGTATAATTTTATATAGAGTAAAATTGACCTTTTCTCTAGTGTATGGTGCTATGAATTTTGAGAAATGAATATGATGTGAGAGTGTGAAAGAACCTGTGGCCCTGCAGAAGCCTGCTGCTGGAGTCAAAAGGCCTCCCTTCAGGGCTTCACGACAAGAACCAACTGTCTAGGACAGCAGGCCCCAGAGTGCGTGGCAACACGTCTTTCCAAAAAAGTCCAGCACCAGCCACATCTCTGCAGGAACCAGTCCAAGGAAGAGAGCCACTCTGTAGCTGACAACAGTGATGTCCATGGAACATCACCTGGATCAAGGCCCTCTTCTCCCCTTTGCCAGAAGGATCTTGTGAGCCCCCTTACATATTGTCTTCTTCCTGAGTAAGGGAAGGGGGTGGTGTTGATGCTCTGAGAGGCTGTTCTAAGGACACCGAATCCTCCAAAAGGCACAGTTAAATCAGCACTTTAGGCAAGTCAGATTTTGAATGGATGAATGTGTAAGCTCAAGGAGTATTTAAACTGGAGTAGATTGAAATATGTCTGATTAGTAAGTCTGTTTTCCCACTTTCCACTAGGATGGGGCTCCTAAGGATGATTATAGAAATGAAACAACCTATGTTTTCTTTGCACAACTGAATGTTCCAAAACTAAATTTGTAATATTTTACCACAAAAGTAACTCCTGCTAAAAATAAACGTGTAGCCTTATTATATGATAATAGGAGTAATGTAATACATGTATGGGAAAAAGATCATAAATATGTACACCAACAGCCTTCATTTCTGAGTAGTGATTATAGGTGATTTTTCTTTTCTTTTTTTACTTTTATATTTTCCTCCCTAAGTCGTCTGAAATAAGTTATACACTTTATATCTAGGAGAAACAAATACTATGAAAACTAAGAAATTTAACCAGCCAAAACTAAGAATTTCTTTATTGGATGTATATGCATTATCACACAGCCTTATGGTATACATGTACATATTTGATATAATACTTTTTATAGAATTTTATATCCTGGTTTTTTTTATCACCTAATATTATAACGTGATCATTTCCCTTTTCCCTAAATGTTTTTTAAGAACATTTTTAAAAATGTAGTTGTATAATAGTTTGGTGATGAACCATTTATTGTTGGACATCTAGGTTGTTTTAAAATTTTCACCATTTTAAGTAATCATGTAATAGACATAATTCTTTATAAATCTTTGTATCTTTGATTGTTTCCTTGGGATAGCTTTCCTTGAAATGGTATTACTTGCTGGGCCAGATAATAGGACCCTTTTTCAAAGTACTAGATATGAGATAGTTGTAATTTCAGTGATCCTTTTTGAGCCCTGACTACGGACTTAGTTACATTACCTGGATATAAGCTTTTCATCCCACACATTTGTTATTTCTTAATAAAAGCAACAATTAACAAACGCACACACGCACGCACACACACACACTCACACTAACAGCTATCCTGTCTAATTAAGACTTCCTAAGACCATACTCTCCTAAAAATTTGAGACACCTATTGTCTGTCCTCTTGGAAGTGAATCCTCTCACTATTCATAGTAATTGCTCTCCTATGAGTTCAATAAGGACAACCAGCTAAGAATGGCTTTGGTAGTTCCTTCCTTGGCAGGATCACGTTATCCTGGGATGTTATTCTTCACCTATTGTACTGTCAGAAGTAACTCTTGACATGTTTGAAGAATTCATGGCTGTTTTCTCTTATGGAGTTTGATCTTTTCTATTTGCTATTTAATTATTCTTCTCTGTCTTCTTAGATCTCACTCAAAACCCAGACTAGCCATAGTCTTTCCTTTTTGAGTCAAGCCATGTCAGTCTCTTCCATTTCTGACATCCAGTAGCATATATTATCTCAGCTAGGAGTCTTACATAGAGGCTTAGATCTTCTCTAAACAGAGACCAGTGCCCTAAGATTCATGATAGGGAACATCAAAATCAGACTCTTGTTTAAAGAAAAATCTGCCATACATACTAGCAGGCATGTGCCTGTTTGTACTTCTTCCTAATCCAGACAGGTCTTCCAAAATCCAGTCTTTAATATCCAGTGATTCCGGTGTATCCATCTTTATTGGTGAAATGGTCTTCTCTCCTTCACACATATTTGCAGTTGCTTCTGTAGTCCATAGCATGCAGCAGATATAAATTAGTGCCGGGAGGAAGGAGGGGAGTTAGCACTGCTTGGAACGTATGAAACGGGATGATGACTTCTATTAATGCAGAGAATCTCATTTGCTGCTTTTGTGTTCCTCACAATGCTGAGGACAAAACTTGCCCTACTAAATATCTGTTCATCTACCCTTCTGTTTCATTTTATTATTATAATAACGTCTTTTGTGATAATTAAGTATTGAAGAACATTTATTATAAAATATACTTATTAATCCTTCGGGTCACTGGCTGACCTTGTCATTAACTCAGCTTTTTACTCACTGCAATTAAATCTAGCATTCTTTAATTTTGAATTCATTCCAGTGGCAGAAGCGATCATAACTATCCAGTGTTTCTATTTCTTGATGTTACTGTATATACCTACTGAATATGCATGTATCTCTTTGTAGTAATTTTCTTTATCTTGCTGCTTATAACATCATCATTGTTTTTTTTCCACTGACTAGGGAGAGTTGGAGTCTAATAAAATGCATGACTACAATATTTCTGGCCGTAGTCCTCATATAAGTATGTGTGAGCACATTGTGATAAAATAAGGAAAGGGAAAAATTAAACTACCAAATTTAGTTGCACAATATGCTTACATTGCCTCTTTTCCCTCTAAAGCATGAATGGTGGTCACCATGGAGTTAATTATGATAGTTTCTGGATTCTGATTTACTGGCACATTTTTCAACTTTGTTTTATTTCTTTTCTTCCTCAATAAAAGTACAGCAATACATTCATCATTGGCAAGGTTACTTGTGAACTTTAACCCTTCCTTCAGTGCAACACTGAATTTTTTAAAGGTCTCACCTCCTGTGAAATATTATAGAGAGCTTTGCGGCAATATCTGTGATTCTGAGAAATAAAAGAGGTGATTTGCAAGTGATTCTAGAATAAGCAATGTTAAGTTTAGGATTTCCTTTTCCTTTTGAATTTTCACTTTTGGATTTTAGCATCTTTGATTTTAGGAAGAGGGCTGTGCAGCTGATGTAAACCTAGTTCATTTTGCTAATGTCTCCCTAATCAAATTAGAAATATGTAACAGGCTCAGTAGCCCAGTGAAGATAAGGAAAGTTGGAGGGTGATGTCCTTTCTAGGAGGTAAAGGAAAGAATACTAGTTATTACCTGCTCAAGTTTGTAACAAAACCAGCTATTCCTTTATATTAGCCTATAGATATGGCACTTTCCACTACAGCCTCCTCTAGCAGTTGGCTGCTGTTTCAAAGTAGAAATCACTTTCACTCCTCAAAACAAGAGTAAAGTGGGGACTAGTAATTACATTGAACGAAATTATGTTTGAAATATGTTAGTCGTGAAATAAGTGATGTTTGGAAGAAGTAAGCCAGCCTGAGAGGACTGGGGAACAGGGTGGTTAAGAGCATGCATGGCCTTTGGAATTAGACTTCTCATATTCAAAATTTGGCTTTGGCATTTATTAGCAGTAAACTGGTAAATTACATAATATCTCTGTCTCACTTTTCTTGTTTGTAAACTAGAAATAATAGCACATAATAATAGTACCTATCTTATATAAAGGTTGTAAAGATTTAGCCAATACATGTGAAGAATTTAGAATAAAAAAATGTTAGATATAATGGCCAACTGGGGAGTACCCTGTTTAAAGTATTTGATTTACATTAAAAGCAAAAACTGTCATGATGACTCATCTGTCAGCCATGATTGGCCATGGATTGCCAGTTTGCAATCTCTGATATAGGGAATACATGAATGATAAATAGTTGAGCTCTACAAAAAGACTGAGTCTAAAACTATGCTACCTACTGTACTAGCCATTAGACACATGTGGATATTTAAATTTAAATTAATTAAAATTCAGTGCCTCAGTTACACTAACTACAATTCACATGCTCAGTAGCCACATATGGCTAGTGGCTGCCATATTGAATAGTGAAGATACAGAACATTTTTATTATTACAGAAAGTTATATCAGATAGAGCTGTTATGATGATTCATAAACATCTTCACTTACTGCTGCTATATACCAACTGTGTATACCTCAGTGAGAAATGGCCAAACCAGAGGCAGTGAACCAGTATACACAGCAGTGTGGGATCGAGAGGCATTGTTTCCTGGGAGACATTGCTCTTACACTATAGCTTTTTATTCACTCTCTAGCATCAATTTATACATTTTTTTTTAGGGGGCTCGGACATCTTTTTTATTCCAGCTTCTTATACAATATCCAAGGTTAATTATGCTACATCATTTGAAAGATATAATTCCCAGATGTCAAATTATTATTTTACTTAAAAAAATAAATTTGAATTAGTTTCAAGTATACAGTACATTGGTTGGACATCTATAATGTTCATAAAATAATCCCTCCAATTGGTCCCTCCCTCCCCTGGCCCTCCACTTAGCCATCATATTAATGCTAACTGCATTCCCTCTGCAATGCTCCCTTTGCCCAAGTATAACTACTAAGTTATACTTCTTTAACCTTTCACCCCATTCTCCCAGCCTCCCAACTCCCCTCCCTTCTGTCCATCACCAAATTGTCCACTATATTTCTGAGTCTGTTTTTGATTGGTTTCTTCCTTTTGTTCCTTAGATACTGCTTATAAGTGAAATCATATGGTATTTATCTTTCTCTGTCTGACTTACGTGACTCAGCATAATAACCTCTTGGTCCATCCATGTCATTGCAAATGGTAGGATTTCATTTTCTTTAATGGCTGAGTAATATTCCATTGTATATAAGAGCCATAACTTCTTTATCCAACGTCTGTTGATGGGCATTTAGGTTGCTACATATCTTGGCTGTTGTAAATTGTGCTGCCATGAATATTGGGATGCATAGATCTTTATAAATTATTGTTTTGGCTTTCTTTGGATAAATACCCAGAAGTGCAATCGCTGGGTCAAAAGCTATATCCATTTTTAATTTTTTGAAGAACCTCCATACTGTTTTCCATAGCGGCTATAACACTTTATATTCCCACCAGCAGTTTCTGAAGGTTCCTGTTTCCCCACCTCTCCAGCACTTGTTATTCCTTGTCTTGTTGATGATAGCCATTCTAACAGGTGTGAGGTGGTATCTTGTGGTTTTAATTTGCAGTTCCCTAATAGCTAGTGAAGTTGTGCATCTTTTCATATGTCTGTTGGCCACTTGTATGTCTTGGAAGAAGTATCTGTTTATTTCC
>NW_006430735.1:10925557-10931613 GCF_000325575.1 Pteropus alecto | reverse complement strand
AATATCAGAGAGTTTACTGCCTATGTTTTCTTCTAAAAGTTTTATGGTTTCGGGTCTTACATTTAAATCTTTAATCTATTTTGAGTCTGTTCCTGTATATGGTGTAAGAAGATGGTCCAGCTTCTTTTATTTGCATGTATCTATCCAATTTTCCCAACACCGTTTATTGAAGAGACTGTCTTTACTTCATTGTATATTCTTACCTCCTTTGTCATATATTAAGTGAGCATATAGGTGTGGATTTATTTCTGGGCTCTCTATTCTGTTCCATTGATCAATGTATCTGTTTTTATGCCAGTACCATGCTGTTTTGATTACTGTAGCCTTGTAGTATAGTTTGATATCAAGTAGTGCGCTACCTCCAACTTTGTTCTTCTTTCTCAAGATTGCCATGGCTATTCAGGTTTTTTTTATGGCTCCATATAAATTTTAGGATTGTTTGTTCTAGCTCTCTGAAAAAATGCCGTTGGTATTTTGATAGGGATTGCACTGAATCTATAGATTGCTTTGGGTAGTATGGCCATTTTAACAATGTCGATTCTTCCTACCTATATATTTGTTTTAGAAGTATTTTTAAAAAGCTCTTTCTTTGTTGACTATAGGCTCTTGGTGGTAGGCATCTCTCTGACTTGAAGAGAAAATTCCACAGAGGAATTGAAAAGGTAGTTTTCCACCCCCCTGAACTTCAAAGGATATGTTTTTAGTGCCTTTTCAGGTATGAGGGGAAAATTGAGTTGGAGTATACATGTATGTGTGTATTTTTTGCCCCACTAAGAAAAGTGCATCAGTGAGAATCATTAACCTTTAAATGTTCTCTATAAAATATATAAAAGGCATATTGCCTTAGAATTTTATTAATGTATCACAATAATGCTGTATCTCATTGTGGTAATCAATGTTTGCTATTGTTGGAATAATGCTCTATTATGTGTAGTGGGAAATACCACACTTTTAATCATTTAATGGTGATTTGAAGAATTTTTACTGTGTTAAAACTTACTTGAGAAGTGTGCATTTTCTTTATTTCAAAAACAATTTACATTAAGATATGCAGTTATAGTTGATTTTATCTTATTTATAAGTATTGGGTTTACTTACTTTTGGTAAATACATAGTCTTTCTTGCTAATCCATCAGTTTAAAGAACATTTATTGTTCTTTAATTTTATTTCTGTTTATAGCAATCACAACTGTTATAAATTTTATTTACTTTATCATGTAATTTTCTAATATAAGCATTTAGAGCTATAAATTTTCCTTTAAGCACTATTTTAGTTGAATCTAAGATATTTCAAGGTTACAGTGAAAAATGCCCATAGCACTACTTGGCAAAACCAAGGGGTTAATTCAGACCTGACCCAAAAAGCCATCATTACCGTGGGAAAGGCCCCTAACCTTGATGACTCTTTCTTGAGGCCTTCTGGAGGAAGAGTCATCAAGGTTAGGGGCCTTTATATATGAGCAGGGTATTGAAAACCTTCCTGAAGTATCTAGTAACCACCAAAAAACCTTCAACACAGAACTATTTATGCACTTGGTGGTGGGGAGGGAGTAACAAAATACTGAATCGGAGGTCCACAATTTTATCCAATTGGAAATCCAAAGTTTCTTAAAATAATTTCTACAGCAATAAAATAAAAAGGAAATGACAGGCTTCTGCACTTCTATAACATAGGTTCTGAATTAACTTTAATATCTGCTGAAATGCATCTTCATGGTCTTAACTGATGCTTGGACTCAAATTACAGTTATACCTGAGGATCCCAGTAAATGTAAACAAGGTAACCCTATACATGGGGAGCCTACTAATTTTTAATATATTTTCATTTCAACAAGGTGCCCTCTACATTCATCGAGAAATTACCAAATATAAAATAGAAAACAAATAGGCATGCCCCTCCTTAACCGTCTGAACTGTTGCCTTGCCTAAGTTCCCCGTGATCATAGAAGTTATTGCCCTAAAATATCCCATAGTCAGCATGGGCATTCTGACCCAATGAGTAATAAATTACATTACATTACATCTTTGACACTTACAGTTGGCTTGGAAAAATGGGGCTTCCTTGACTTCTCTCCTCCATGAATAAAATAGTTAATATTGCTCAATGGAAATTAAAATAGAGCCTTCAAGAACTGAAACCTATATATAAGACCTTTTTAGAGAAGAGATGATTATTCTTACTGTTTCTCCACTTAACAGCATAATTTGACCTGTTGTTAAATTTGGAAAGAATGAATGGTGCCCCATAGTGGATTACCATAACCTTCATGTCATGATCCCACCCATTAAGGCCTGCATTCCCAATATTATTGAAATTACTGACTCCATCTAATCCCCAACTAGTAATACTTTGCAGTCATGGATTTGGCTAATGTGTTCAGTTCAGAGCCTATTTTAATAGCCTCTCAGTTGCAATTTGCCTTCATCTTTGAAAGGACACAGTACACCTCTACCTAGCTATCCATGGGTTGGGTACCTTAATAGCCCTATTCTTGCATGCAGTCTTTGCAAGCAAGATCCTAACCACATCCAGCTTTCTCCAGAAGCACAAGAATGGCATCACATTGATGACATTCTCCTCTAGGGAGATTCATTTGACATCCTCATTCAGGACATACTAATACAAAGGACATAAGTCATTGCCCTCCACAGTACAGGGCTCTGTTTCCTTTGTTAAATTTCTGAAAATTGTTTCATAAGCTGAGAACCTCTCCATACTGTCAAAAAAGAACTAAAGGCTCTTAAAGGACCCACAAATGTTAAAACAGGCTCAAAATCTTTGGATTTTGGAGACACGTATTTTTTTATTAACAAATTTTACTTAAACCAATTTATACTATTACTTGTAAACCAGGCATCTTGAATGGGGCTCCCTACAATGAAATCTGTCCAGATTACAACAGAATGGCTCTCACATTTGTGTCCCTCTTCTCACTCCAGCACTTTTTTTTTTTTTTTTTTTTTTTACTAGAGGCATTAGCAACCTCCTCTTATGTCTCCTAAAAATCTCTAGACCACCCATAATGGCCGCAAGTTGTCCATAGACTTTTGATGCAGTCAACTACCTTCCTGGGCTCTATGTTATTTTGGTAAATGTCCAAATGAGAAATAGAACAAATAGCAGTGGAAAGTTAAAGAAGCAAAAATTTCAGGCTTCTTACTTATAAATACTTGAGATTTATTCTTGAGTATTTGAGTTTCTGTCTTTTGTGTAACAAATCTGATAGAGTTGAAATAACACTCAACTGGGAATTAAGGGTTGGCACTAACTGTGATTTCAGACCAATGATTTCCCTGTTTTGGGGTTAAGTTGTTTCATTTATGAAATAAAAGGAGGATTGAATTAGATGACATAAGGTCACTTCCCCCTCTTTTAATGTTCTGAAAAGCTTCAAATAAAAAAAATCAAAACATTAAAATGACATCTATGTCTGGGATTTATTGTAAACCTTTATTTTTATATAAAAAATGAGAGTCTGTAAGCCTTAGAAAATACTAAGGGTAGCATATGCCATCCAAAATAAATACTTTCAAAGAGACTTTTAATGAAAGAACAGGAGAGCAGCAATGGCAAATGCCATCTGGTCGCTGACTTGTTTTCTGAACACAGTTTGGATAACTGATTGATATTCTTTGAGATAGAAAACTCACTGAAGGTAGAAAGACTGATCACAAGGTACCCAATCTGAATTCAACTTGGAAATGAAAATTAGTAAATAAGATAATATTAAAATAATCTATACTGTTTAAATGTATTTTTCCTTTAAGGTTCAGTTTATAAAATTGAGAAGCTATTTGTAGACCACTCTTTCATTTAAAAGCTAACTTATTAAATTTGCCACCAGACCACTGGATTGGCTAGAGAGTGTTACTTTTGTTTTTGTCAAAACTCATAGTTATTGTCGTCGTTCTTTATTTTTTCAGACTCTTTTTTCAGACTTTTTTACAGAGCCAGCACTGATACAGTTTTGTCTAATAGCGCTTGCTACTACATACTAGTGTGTGAGCATCTAGAGAATGCTGTTCCTATCAGCTCCTAATTAAAAAATAGGAAGTAATTGTTTTAAGTAGAATAACTAGTGAATTTTAAATTGAGCTGCCAATCTGATTCAACTCTCATTCTCTAGGCATTTCTATCTGTTATTAGTGTTTTACACACATTCACACACACACATCTTGAAATACAGTGTTAGAGTGGTCATAAATACTATAGGAGATACCTCATAATTGAAGAGCAGATTACCCCATTTGTGGATTCTTTAGACTTCTCGCCTCAGTGTCATTTCCCTCTTTATTAGTGACTTCTGTAGAAGATGAGGTGGTGGTTCCCACTGGAGTCTGGCTTCAAGGGGAGAAGTGGGGGGTAAAGCGTGCAGATTGTTACTTTGAGGATATTTTCATTAGGACACTGGATCAGGAAGGACTGCAACTTATCATTTCTTCTTTTTTGTGCCATAAAATGTTTAACCCTTTAAAAATTACAGATTATTTAGCAGTCTTATTATTCTCATAATCCTCAGCTCAACAGCTACTTTATTCATGTAACTTTATTAATTCTATTCTTTTGTTGGTATCTGACCTGGGTAACTCATTTTATCTCCAAACTCTCAGATTGTACATGCATATGTTTATCGGATGCTACTGTGGTTGTTAACTAATTAGTTGCAAACCACTTTGTACCTAGTAGTCTGTGTTCATCTGGCTGAACCTGAAAACCACAGAAGACTTTCAAGAGCTGTGGAATTATCTGAAAGAATTGACTTGGAATGTTATGAGACCCTCTCTTTATTGGATAAGTGCTGGAGGGGAGTGGCTTTCTTGGGTTAGGGAATAAAATGGTGTGGACTGTGGAAAGAAAAGTAAACGGAGGCCTGAACTACTACTGCTTCTAGTCTCCAGCTGGAAGGTGCTTTGGGAGGGGAGAAAAGGAGAGAACTGAAAAATTGTGTGGAAGGAACATATTAGTATTGCGTAAGTAGTTATATCGTAGATCTGATAATGCTGAACAATTGTCAAAGCTCTTTTGCTTACAAGTTGGTGGGAGCACATATTTTATTGCATGCAACATTTCTTCATTGTAACTAGAGTGGAGCTTGATAAGTTTCACTCTTAAACCATCAGCCTGACTCTCACAAGGAGCAGCTAAATTTTTGCAGAAAAGTGGCAGCTGTGCAGAAAGTTCTATCCTTTGGTGTCTTCAGTTTGCTATCATTATTTTCTCATGCCAGAGAAACATCACTCTACCAGCTTGTCTGGGCTCCCTCTGAAGATCAATTTGATTAAAATTCAACTGAAATCTCTGAACCCGAGACAGCTCTGGAAGGACCGGGTAATCAGAGCGAGAGCCTGAAGACCCTCTGCACCTCAGAGAACAGAGTTGTAGGACTCCAGGGAGAGGTGCTTCTCTAGGTCACCCCCTGGGCTCTTATGTGTCAGTCACAGACTGCTAGCTAGCCTTGGTTCTCTGTTGTTTTCCCTGAGACCTGAGGACTCAGCAGTTTGTTGACAGGCCTGCGATTCCAGAAGTAGCCATACTTATTAGAGAAATGCCTCTCAAATTATAACCAAATCTCACAAGCAGAAGTACCTCATCCTGAGAAAAGAGAAATTAAAGTTCTTACCTTCTGCATGACATTTGTTACCACTGTGTTTAATCGAAGAACGGCAGGTTCCGTGAAGGCAGAATTTGTGTCCCTTATGTTTGCCCCTCTTACTGGTACTTGTCATTTCGTTGGCTGCCTGAATTAATAAGTGTAAAATTCTATTGGCCTGGGCCCATGTGAGCCTGTGGGTCGAGGTAAAAGCATAAAGAATGTGATTCCCAAGGACTCCTCAGTCCCCAGCCATTGCCGCCTCCTTTTCTCCTCCCACCCACTCTCCCCTGCCTGCCATGCACACACACCTATGCCTTGGCGTCAGTCCCCCTCCCATTCCTGAAAAGAACTAAGTATATTCTTTCCTATTACGCTATTAATAACACATCTTCATCAAAACGTTTTCTCCCTATTTCTCCTCCACTCAACCCATCATGTCCATATTTTTTGTTGCCTGTTCTT
>NW_006430735.1:10922677-10925535 GCF_000325575.1 Pteropus alecto | reverse complement strand
ATTTGAATAAAGGGAACCATAAAAATGTATCCTTCTGTGTCATTCAAATGACCAGATATAAAATATGAGCCAGGCCAGTAATAAAACTTCACCATTTAGTGAGAGGATGTAGGTGAACATCTCAAAGTTCCCCAGTGGGGAGGCCTTCTGGATTCTAATGTAGGCTTCTCACTGATATTTAGTATCTTTTGAGATGGTTCCTAAGCACCTAGAAGTTAGGAATGGAAGCAGTGAGAAGATCTATAATAGTCTGTCCCTCAAAAGAACAGGTCTTAAAGGGGAACACTCGTTCATCTAATGTTGTCATTGCCATCTGAACTATGGGTTTTCATCCTTTCTATAAAGTGGGGCTGTGGGGTACAGTGCTTTTTCTGATGAAATCATGCTTCCCCATACCACCAGCCTGGGTGCAGGCCTTCTTCATGCTGAAACCATAGATTTTGTGCATATTTGTTAATCCTGAAGTTAAAAATCAAAGTTAAGCCCAAATAGAGGAATGCTGACTGTGAACTGAGGCAACTGGTTCCCAAAGGGTGACCATAGTTCTTTCTTCCTTTTACTTGTTGTAAAAGTCCTTGTCAATGGAAGTATCCCTTTCTAGTTGTTCTAGTTTTAAAATTTTCATGAGCAGTATAATGTATAATGGACACAAAGTCACAATCTTATTATTACTGTTGATGGTCTTAGTTATTTAGGAGTAATAGGTGAGATAAAAGCCTATTCTTCTGGACCAAACATTGAGAAATCTGTTAGGCCTCAAAAGATTTCTTTTTTTAGTAAAATAACCTCATTTAGAGATTAAATCTGTCATAAGGTGCTATAAATATGTTACAAATATAAGTGCTTTAGAAAAATAACACTTGTACTATGCTAGCTTGATTTTGTCTTTTAGTGCTTAGTCTTCCACAGCAATTGAGATTTCAGGGGAATGTGTGATATTTTTCTTAAAACCATTACTGAATTCAGCAGTTTTGTAGGATTTATATATAAGTGTGTGTGTGTATATAACATAACATGTATATTTTTTCTCCCCATCTATTTCTTGCCACTGCAGTCCTGTGGTTGCTATGGAGAAGGTTATGATAAGGAAATACATCAGAAGTTAAAAGTTCTTCTTGCATCTGGGACAGAAATAACATCCCCCTCCCTCCCAATCTCTTTAGGCCTTCCCCCCATGTGATGATCTTTAGTACTACACTACCTATTGCTGACAGGTGGATGGCTTGATGCTTTATTTAAAAACTTACACAGAGGAGATAATTCTCATTTTTACTTTTAAACTATATCACTTTATCATTTTAGTATAGGCGCAGGAAAGAATAGGCATATTAGGGTGAATCATCAACTTGGGACATTCCTCTTTTGTATGAGTGATTTTTTCCTTCCGTTTTATTTGTGTGTTTAAATTATTTATTTTTATTTGCTAATATGAGGGAGGAAAAGCTTAGAGAAAGGACCTGATGTAGAACAGTTGGGATTTGGTTAATCTGCTTAGAAATAACATTAAGCAGTGGATCAGATGCTGTCAACAATACAGGGCCTTCTATCCCCATTATCTTCCCATTTTTGTTTTGCTTATTCTTCCTGCACTGTTTTTGGTTTCATTTAGATTTATATTTTTATTTCCTGCCAGGTATGTATGTATGTATGTATGTATATATGTATGTATGTATGTAAGTATGTATCAAATAACTGTATAACTATGATTTTCTTGAGACATTTCATGCCTCTAGGACAATTACGTTTCTTACTGCTTATTACTATGGTTTTTTTCTGAGGTCAGATTCAATTGCTATTTATTAAGAACCTCCTAATGCAAGCCACTTTAATGTACACTTCTTCAGAGTGATCTCATGAGGTAGATATTTTTATCCCTTTTCTTAAAAATGCAAAAAAAAAAAAAAGAGTAAGGCACAAAGAGTTTAAGAAAGGGTTCACAGCTAGTAAGTAGCTGTTCCCACATTCTAAATCCTGTGCTCTCTTCACCAGGAGGCTGTAAAGAGTAGACATAGGAATGCCTCAGAATCAGACTAGATAGACATTGGTTTGAATCTCAGTTTTATCTGGTAACATTTTAAACATCTCTGGGCCAAGGTGTCCTCATGTAGAAAATGTGATTAATGATCATATCACCTCCCAGTCTTGTTTGTTATGAAGCTTATATAAACAACTTAGAACAGTACTTGGCATGTAAATTCTTGATGAATATTATCAGATACATATTGGACATTTACTTTATTATGGTCATTGTATGCTGAAACTTGGGCATATAGTTTTACTTAGAATCTGGTGAGAAAGGCCTGCTAAGAGAATTTAAAGTGTTATGACAGTTTCAGGGAAGTACAAAATGCTGTGGAGGTGTTTAAAGGGGAAATGTAACCAGCTCTGGAGGTCAGGGAAAGTTTGAATCTGAAGAATAGTTAAGAATTAGAAGGACCGTGTGTGCGTGTTCATGTGTGTATGTATAGTAGAGGAAGGTATTTCAAGCTAAGGAAAGACATACAAATTTGGGAAAGCCCACTTTATTCCTGGACCTGAGAAAAGTCCACTGTGGGAGGAAATGCTATAAGATTGGCTGGAAAAACAGGCAGAGGCCAGATTAAGCAAGGCCTTGAAGGCCATACAAACTACTTCGGTGTATGATGCCACGTTACTTCTCTCTGCATTGTTAAATTTCTAAGAGCTTCTTTCTTTTTTTATTCATTTTTTAAATTAAGTTTATTGGGGTAACGTTGGTTAATACAATTATATAATTTTCAAGTGTACATTATAATTTGACATCTATATATTCTATTGTGTGATTACCACCCAGAGTCCAGTTTCCTTCAGCTACCATATATTTGATCCCCTTTACCCAC
>NW_006430735.1:10878030-10920112 GCF_000325575.1 Pteropus alecto | reverse complement strand
TCTCCCTGGCTGCCCTGAGAATTCTATCTTTGTCATTGATTTTTGAGAACTTTAATACAATGTGTCTTGGTGAAGGCCTTTTTGGATTGAGATAATTGGGTGTTCTCTTGACTTCTTGAGTTCCAAGTTTCAGCTGATTCCTTAGATTTGGGAAATTCTTATCCACTATTTGTCTGAAAATGCTTTTTAATCCATGTTCCTTTTCCTCGCCTTCGATAATGCTCATTATTCTTATATTTCCTCTCCTGATGGTATCAGCTAGTTCTTGAATATCTCTTTAATTACATTCTATTCTTCAGTTTCTCTCTTCTCCCTTCTAATTTATTTCTAGATTTCTGTGTTCGATATCACTGATCCTTTCCTCCATTTGGTCGACTCTGCAGGCTTGCTTTGCTATTTCATTTTTCAACTCTTGCAGTGTGTTCTTCATCTCCAGAAGTTCTATTTTGTTCTTTTTAAGGGTTCAACCTCCTTGCTCTGCTCATCTAGCTGTTTTTTCAGTTACTGAAATTGTTAATTTGAGTTGTTTTAGATCTCATTGAGTTTTTTCAGAAGTACTGAATTTGTCATATTTCTATGTCTGTAAGCTTATTTTCTGGAGATTTTTCTCTTTCTTTCTGAGATGCCTTGTCACCTTGGTTGTTCATGGTGTTTAATAGACTATTTCTCTGCCTGAGCATTAATGGAAGTGCATTCTGTTGTTTTTCCAGAAAGCAGGTTTATTATATAAAGGTCTCTCTTTAGCCTGCTGCAAAGAATGTGCCTTTCTTTTGGTTTCAAGTAGGTGGTGTCTAAGCCTCTTGGATTCCTGCTTTACATAAAGCCTACTGTCTTTTATTTTCTTGTAGATTTTAATCACACTACCTTCAGTTTCAGTGCCTGTCAGTGTTAGCAACAGTTTTGGTAGCGTTTGCTCAGATTCCCCAGGGGCTCCATGGTGATTGGTCTCAGAGGGTATGGGGGAGAGATACCCTCTGGGTTGGGGATTAGGGGCTGTAGCTCAGACTCAGTTTTGCGACTAGGGCCAGTAAAAATCAACTGTTGTTTCTCTGCTATCTTATTCCATTTCTCTGCTTTGTGCCTTGATGACTGAGCCCTGCTGCCGGCTGCATAGAAAAGTCCTGGCATTTCCAGGCAGGACTGATCAGGGAAGTCACTGCACCTTCACCCCTCCCCCTCCTCCTACAAGTAGCTCCAGAGGCTGCGAGAGGCAGCTTCTTTATTTGTCCCAGTATGCTGCCCTTGACACCCAGGGTTCTGACTTGCGATAGCTCTTATGCGCAGATCCCACGTTCAGATATGCAGTTTGGGTGTTTTTTGTTCAGTTTTAGATGTACAACTTATTGCTGTTTCAAGGGGAGAGATATGAGGATGTCTCTCACTCTGCCTTGTTTTCCCAAAATCTCTAAAATCTTCTAACAGAATGAATAACCAAACTCCCTATTTCCGCATTTCAGATCTCTTATTTTTTCATGTTGCACACACTAAAGAATGCTTTAAACTAAACTAAAAGTTAAACAACTACTGGCACAAACATACTCAAAAGATGAAAGTTTTAAAGAATAGAGTTTAGTTTGGAAAGAGACAGTATATTGGTGAATAAGAATAAAACATTTCAGTTGAGCCATTTTTTTAAAGAATTTAATTGGTTGCAGAATATAACATCCTTCCTGATGGTTTCAGATGGCTTTATTTGTTCATAAATTACTCTATTTGTTGATTTAGCCACTTTTATCATATGAATGCTTCATTAAACAAATGGAGCTCGCTCATTATAGCCAAGTGGGGCTGTATTCAACTGAGAGGCGAAGTTGAGAGTGCATGGCTGTATTTAACAGTAAAGACCATTTATCTGGCCTTTCGCCATCTGGAAACTCTAGTTAGTATTTCTCAGTATAAATCTTCAGTCTACTAACCAGACTGGTACTGGCATTGAGCTACAGTGTGACAATGTCAGAAAGGCGTACCAAAATGTAAACTAAAGTGCTGTGTAATTTCTTTAGGAAACAAAGCAAAACTAAGCCAGGAAAAAAAATACATTTTTCCTACCCTAATCATTGTTCAGGTTAAAAGCCTAGATTTTCGGAAGTTCTTTAGAAGGTTAAACAGCAAATAATTTTGAACTTTTCCCCCTGGAAAAGGTTAGTCACTCACAAGTTCAGATTTAGCTAGAATCTGAAACACTGGAAAAATAGCCCATAGGCTGTCACTTTTCTCTCCCCAGGCCCTGCCCTGTCTCTAAACAGTGACTTCCGAAATTTGAAAGCACAAAGATATTAAAAAAAATAATCCTTGGGGTGGGGGCATTAAGATTTTGTTTTAAATTATACTTATCATTTCTAGGACCCACAGAGGTGTGCAAAACAGGTTTATTCATCTATTATCTTTAAATTTAGTTAAATACAAATCTGAGATTCTCTTCTTACCAGTGTGGCAGGAAATTTAATATCAGTTATCATCGAGGCCCTTCCTCTCCCCTGCAAGATCTCTTACAGAGCCAAGACACTAGGAGACCCCTCTGATAACTAATATGCCCCACGTTTGAGCAGGGTCCTTGAAGTCTTGCACTGCATCTTCTGTGCCTCATGGGACTTTGGGAATCTTGCCCCAAGAGTCCCAGTGTCCAGGGGCAGCCATCCTCTTTGAGGAGCTGCTGTTTCCCTTGGCCTCTGAGGAAAGTAGAGCATGGGCCCCCTTTTCTTCAGGAACTTGGCCAGCTTCTGTGCCCTTTCCAGTAGCCCCTTTTCTCCTTTCTCAAGTTCAAAGGCAGCTACTCCCTCCTCTGTAATTTCCTCAGTGAACCCTGGCTTTCAGTAGAGACAGGAGGCCTTTTTGTCCTTCAGCTTTCCACCTTTCAAAGGCCTATTAGGTAAGGAAATACAGAGGGCTTGACAAAGACAGGATTAGAAGAGGTATGGGAGAGGAAAGAGAAAGAGGAACAACTTTCAATGTTTTCATTTACTGCTTGCTATAGTCAACATTTGTCCTATTCATGTCCGGCCATCAAATATTGAATAGTACTTCTACATTTGGAGAAATTTTCACATTATGAGTTCAACTCCCCAGTCTCAAAAGTGAGAACTCAAATTTCAAGCTTCTTTTGCAGTTTGGACTTCAGTTTTCAAGTCAGGTGCACATAGGTGAGAGACTATGATTTGGATGAGAGCAGTGTTAAGAACGGGCTCTGTGCAGAGCTTCTGTTTGCCTGCATAGATAGCAGCAGAAGAATGTGGCCTTGGGGATGATAGTGTAGGGCGGAGTGCCTGAGAGAGACCTGGCATCGTTAGTAGTTGCAGTAAGGTTCTGGCGTTTAGGCTTTGGTGACAGGGACAGCTGCAGGAGTTTTCTCATCAGGCCACTTCTATAGCATATTATTTTTTTTTTTCCTGGAAGTTTAGCCTTGAACTTGTTTCCCTGTTCATCTAGTGATTTTGTTAGCATCCCAACATCCTTTTTTTTTTTAATTAAAAAAATCAGATTTATTAAGTTATAATTTGCATACAATAAAAGTCCCCTTTGGGTGTACAGTTTGTTGAGTTTTGACAAATGCTTAGTCTTCTAATCACCACTGCAGTCGTGATTTAGAATATTTCTGTCACCTCAAGGACTTGTTCATGTTCCTGTGCAGTTCTCTGTGGCTTCCCCACTCTACCCCAGATCCAGCCCTTCGCAACCACTGATGTGTTTTCTGTTCCTATAGTTTTACCCTTTCCAGAATACAGAATTATTAAGAATGGGTACATATTGTCTTTTGTTTCTGAGTTCTTTCACTTAACATAATGACTTTGATATTTTTCCATGTCGTATGTCAGTAGTTTGTTCCTTTCTGTTGACTAGTCATTTTCCATCATATGGTTTATGCCACAGTGTTTTTTCCATCTGCAAGTTGAGGAGTTTCCAGTTTTTTGGCTATTGTGAGTAAAGATTCTATGAGCATTTGCATATAGGTGTTCTTGTGGACGTATGTTTTTATATCTTTTGGGTAACTATCTAGAATTGGAATTGGCAGATAGTATGGTTAAGTATATATTTAACTTTGTTAGATACTGTGAAAATATTCCCAAGTGGCCATACCACTTTGCAGCACCCCCAGAAATGTGTGAGTTCGAGTTGCTCTGCATTCTCATTCACACTTGGTGTTATCAGTCATTTAATTTAATTCATTTTAGTTGATGTGTAGTGATAGCTCAGTGTGGTTTTAATTTTTCTGTTGACTAATGAAATTGAGCATCTTTTTCTGTTTTTATTACTCATTTGTATGTTTTCTGTGGTACATTTTTATAATTGGGTTATTTTTGTAATATTATTTATATGATCAAATTGTAAAAGTTGTTAATGTATTATAAATACAAGTCCTTGGAGTGCTTTGAAAACATTTTATTTCAAAATATAGCTGGTATTTTTATTTTTTTAATAGTGTCCTTTGAAGACAAGAAATTGTTAATTTTGAAAGTCTAATTATATTAATTTTAATAGTTATGCATCTTAAGAAATCTGTTTCTAACTCAGAGTCATTGAGACTTTCTCCTGTATTTCCTTATAGAAATTTTATAGTTTCATTCTTAAATTTAAGTTTTTGATCCATTGCAGATTAGCTTTATGTCAGGTGTAAGGTAAGGATAAAGTTAATATTTTTTGCATATGGAGGTCCAATTTTTACAGCACTGTTTTTTGAAAAGAGTATCCTTTTCCCATTAACCAGCCTTGATACCTTTGTTGGAAATAAATTGACCACATATGTGTAGATCTATTTCTGTACTCTCTGTATGTCTGTCCCTATGCCAGTCTCACACGATCTTGATTATCATAGGTTTCTAGTAAGTTTTAAAATCAGGTATTGTAAATCTTCACACTTTTTTTCTTTTCAAAATTTGGCTTTTTTTCATATTCACTTTTATGCATATATGTTAGAAGCGATTTGACTATTTCTACAAAACAGCTCACTAGACTTTTGATTAGGTTTGTATTAAATCAATAGACAAATTTGGGGAGACTTGACACCTTAACAGTGTTAAGTCTTTTGATTAATAGCTGTGCTGTATCTATTTATTTAGGTCTTTAAATTTTTTCTCAGGAAAGTTTTGTAATTTTCATTGTATAGGTCTTACTGATATTTTGTTAAAGCTATCCTTAAGTGTTTTATTTTTCTAATGCTATTATAAGTGGTATTTTAAAATTTTAATTTCCAAAATTTTATAGATTCTATATAGTTAATATTTGTATATTGGTTTATGCAACATTGCTAAACCAATTTATTAATTAAAATTAGTTGCTTTTTGTAGATTCATTAGAATTCTTGATGTAAATAATTGCTTTATCTACAAATAAATGAATTTTTACTTTTTCCTTTCCAGTCTATATACCTTTTGTTTCTTATCCTTGCCTCGTAGCAAAGGCTAAGACCTCCATGTTGAATAGACATGTCAAGGGCAGATATCCTCGCCTTGTTTCTGATCATAGGAAGAAAGCAACTTTAGCCATTAAGTAGAAGTTATCTCTTTACTCTTAAATACAATATTAGCTGTCTAGTTTTTGGCAGATGCTTGTTACAGGTTTGTGGAAGTTCCCTACTCTTCCTTGTTTGAAGAGAGTTTTTATAATGACTAGATATTGATTTTTGTTACCTTTTCTGTACTTGTTGAAAAGATTATGTATGTATTTTTATTTTTCAGTATGTTGGTATGGTGAATTATAATAATTTCAAATATCGAGTGAACCTTGTGTTCCTGGAATAAACATCACTTTTGACATGATTAATTCACCCTTTCTATATATTGCTGGATTCAGTTGCTAATATTTCATTAAGGACTTTTGTGTCAATGTGTAGAAGGGATGTTAATCTGTAATTTTCTTTGTATATATTGTCTTGCTGAATTTTTGTATTGGGGTAATGCTAGCCTCATAAAATGAGTTGGGGAGTGTTCCCTCTTTTTTTCTGCAAGGGTTTATATATAGAATTTTTTTTCTATTAAATGTTTGGTAGAGTTCACCAATGAAGCTATCTGAACATGGTGTTATCTTTGTGGGAGGATTTTGAAATGCAAATTAAATTCATTTTCTTTAACGGACATAGGGGTATTCAGGTTATCTATATCTTTTAGAGTGAGCTTTGGTACTTCATGTCTTTCAGGGAATTTGTCCATATATCTGTTATCAAATATATTAGCACAGAGTTACTTATTATATCCATTTATTATTCTTTCAATGTTTCTAGGATCTGTAGTCCTACCTCTTTCATACCTGTGTCTTCTCTTTATATTCTTGGTCAGTTTGGTTAGAGATTTATCAATTTCATTGACCTCAGAGAACCAGCTTTTGATTTCATTGATTTACTCTATATTTTTCTTTCTTAATTCTTACCTTTTTTTGATTGCTTTTGACTTATTTTGATTTTCTTTTTCTAATTTTGTAAGATGGATGCTTGGGTTGTTGATTAGAAACCTTTCTTCTTTTTGTAATATGAGCATTTAGATGCTGTTAATTTTCCTCTAAGTAGTGCTTGGTTCCTTCTCATAAATTTTGATAGTGTTTTGTTTTCATTTCCATGCAGTTTACTATATTTTCTGATTTGCCCTGTAATTTCACCTTTGACTGGAGAATTATTTAGAAGTAGATTTTTATAAATATTTGATGATTTTATTAGTGTTTTTTTTCTAATTTAATTTATATTTCTTGTATGATTTTATTCTTGGAGAGTGTTCCATGTACACTAGACAGTATTCCATGATGTTTGTTAGAGTGTTCTGAAAATCTGTCTTTGGTTAGTTCATAAGTTCATTGTTTAGGCATTATGTATTTTTACTGATTTTTTAAACTGATTTTTATCTATTTGTTCAATGGATTTGTTGTATGTCTTTGTTAATAACAGAAGAATGTTCCAGTCTCCAACTATAAAACTATAATTATAAACTATAATTGTTTTTTTCCTTTTTCTCCTTTCACTTCTATCAGTTTTTGCTTCATATACTCTGAAGCTGTTGTTAGGTGCATGCATAGGACTATTATGTTCTTGATCAGTTGACCCCTTTATCATTATTTAATGTTCCTCTTATTTCTATTTTAGTGACCTAGCTCTTCTCTCTTCACATGTTGCTTCTTTCTCAAATTCCCCACGAAAAGGGAAGGTCCTACTGGATTAGCCAGGTGCCATTGTATTTGGTATATCTTTAGACAAGGATCTTATAACAGTTATCAACAGTTAACAACTGTTCAGTCTATGGGTTACGCTCTCTGATAGCCAGGGTGTGAATGAGATTCTGTGTCACAAATCATGGTGACCCATGTTTAAGGAATTGCTTCGTTCTGCTTTCACTGAAGGGAATGGCAGGTTTGGTGGCAATCATAGTGTCATGTCCATCATAACATTGCAAAACAAGGTTCTGCTTTTGTAGCTTGCTTCTGCTTCTTTAAACAGCTAATTATAATGACATTATTCGCTTAGTTTTAAAAATGGGTATGGAAACAGAAATTCCCACAGGAGTCAAACAGGTATAGTGACTGAGTAAAGTGGGCTATATTGTAGAATAATAGGAAGTGATGGGGACTGGGGACTGTGGCAATGTGGAGAGCTCATGCTTTGTCTAAAGGAGCATCAGTAATCAGTTGCCATGTGAAATGCAGGCCCAATGTTACTAACTCTCAAGTTGGTAATCTGTGGTTTTGTGTTATTCAATATACCAAATTGAGTGGGTCATATGATGTAGACCAAGCAAAATATGTATGTAACCTTGCCAGACTGTGGTCATCCCTGTAAGAGAATTCCTAAATGGACTAGAACACCTGTGCCTGAATCCAGATGTAAAATGAGGAGAGGGTGCTAATAATGGGAGACTTACTGTAGAGAATTCTAATCAAGCTTATGTCCAGTGTTAGGAGCTATTGCTGAGTAAATGTCACACATAATAGACATGCCATGGCATGAAGGGGCCAAGTAGGCAGATGTATATACTTTTTGGTCATTTGAAAAGTGACAGAGGGGAGCAATAATGTGGAGTGTGGGCATGGTTCAGTCCAAGGCCTTGGGCTTCTCTCTGTTTTATCTCCGGACCTGCCTTTTGGAACCACACCTGAAGAAATCCTTGGTCCTCTGGCATGCTTTTTGCCCTTGGCATGCCCCCTAAGGAATGTTTATGGTTGAAGAGGAGAAGTCAAGGAGAAGGCACTTCCATAGCATCTAAAGAGGAACCATCATACCATGGAAATAACAATACTATACTATAGGACGTGTATGAGTGTTCAGTGCTTCAGCCAGAAGATAAGTATCTATAATTTTATGGTAGCCTGCCGTTGTATACCAACAATAAAATATACTGTTTAATATGCATAAAATGAAGTAGAGCTTTGACCGTGATCCTATAAGTTGATAAACGGAGATGACCAGTGCATAATAAAGCCATCTACATTGATCAATTAACCAGATATTTACTCTTCATTTAGTTTCACTTAGTACTGTGTTAATGGCCAAAATATAATTTAATGTCAGTTAACACAAATATTAATTTTTAGTTGGGATGGCAGTTTAAAAAAAGATGTAATAATAAAGATAATTTCACCTAATTAAAATTTGGTTAAAGTATGAAGAGAAAGTGATTTGCTTTTAAAAACCAGTACAATGTTAGAGACTTGTGCTATTCCATAGTTTCCTTCAGAAAATAAGGAAGGTTGCCTAGAATTTTTGTGTTTTGAAATTTGTTTTGGTATGACAACTACAAAACAGAACTTGAATAAGTTAAATGAATTTTATATTTTTATATGTAAGAAACAGCACTTATGAAATCATGTGGGAATCATATAAGCCAATAAGCATTTTATGACTGTTGAATATTAACATTTTAGGTGAAAGGAAAACATAGGTCTCCCAAAATGCTGTACAATCCTTTGGAAGCTTTACTGACCGTATTCCCAGAGACGGACCATATTCCCAGAGAGACGTGTTCTGGCAGTTGGGCTGATCTGAAACATGAACACATGCTCCACAGGCATCAGCAAACATTCTATTTTGAAGTCTCAGTTGGATTACTAGGGCCAGTCCTCATTCTGAGCTTCAGGTGTTCTGGCTCTGATGGATTTGTAGGGGATATTTCTTGTCCTTTGAGCCTAGCAGATGACTGTACAAGGTCCTTTGTTCTCTTGGCAATGTAGTGTACATGATCCCTCTTAAGATTTTTAAAGATTCTTTGCTGCCAGCTTATTTTCCTCTAACATGTACCTCTTGGTCTAAGAAAACGTGAATTTCTTTCTGCTTTAAATCTTGAGACATAGGGGCCTAAAGAAAGAGTATAGACAACTGTTACTATTTCAACTCCTCAGAAGAAACAAGGTCATGTGGTATATGCCTTTCTTATTTAATTGCTAAGAGTCATTCAGAATTTATGAGTTGACTTAATTTTTCTTGGGTGAGACACTAAGAAAATATTCAAGTCTGTAAAATGCTGCCTAGTCAGCTCTTAAATTATGCATTTACGTGCAAATGTTGCACATTGTAAGATATTTTAAATGAATCTTTAATCCAATATTTAGCATTAAAGTTTAAATTCCTGCCTAGAATTTCAAATATGGAAATGCACATTAAAAGGAAATAGGATTTTTAATTGGTTTTTAGCAAGCTGGAAAAAAATTTAAACATTTAAAATATGAAAAACATTTATTTCTCTTCTTTTTAATCTTTCTAAGAAATTTTTAATTATCCTCAGTTGAATTGGTATGTTAAATAGGAATCCTGAGATACAATCGCAAAGCAACTTTATTTTGTCTTCTGCATTCCTTTAAGTTTATTCAAGAGCCGGTTCTTTCCGTAGATGTAAACTTAAGCAGGTTGTACAACTTTTCTGAGTTTAAAAATAAATCAAAACAAGAAAATCTTAATTTATATACAGAAATATTCATGTAGTCCTCACAATGCCAGTGACCCACCCTTAGGAATCCAGAGGTCTCCTCCCAGCTTCCTTCTGTTGGAAATCTCCTTAGACAACCCCTCTTGGACAGAATCTGAGATGACCTTGAGCCAGCTCTTGCATGTGTTTACATCTGATCCATTGGAAACTTTCAGATGTCCTTTGCCCTTGCACAGTCAAGGAATGTAGGCCCTTAGGCTGGGTGGGAATGGGACGGGACTTATAGCACACCACAGCTCTAATAAAAAATTCTCTCCATAAAGACAGACTCTTTATAGACATTTGCTCCTGACCCATTTATATAGCCAGTTTTCAGCTATCTTCCTTGTGCCAGTTCATCAGGGTAGTCTGTCTTAAAACTCACTTTGGTATCTGATATCTTAATATCTGATATCTTTAGGGTGTTAGATGACTTTCAAAATTCTCCATAGAAAATTCTGATAAAGAATATAATAGCCTTTTTATAGAAAGTTACATGAAACTTAGTAGAGCAGATATGTTTACAAATAGAATTTTTATTGCTAAGTGTCAGTTTTGTTGATACAGAAGTATCACTTTACCCTAATCATGTTACAAGCAGTAATATCATTAGTTTTCTGAGATTATCAATGGAAGAGTTTGTTGTGGTAGAAAACACACTCTGTTGGAAGTCAGAAGATGCAGGCCCCAATATTAAGATGTTTAACAAGTCTATCTCTTTGGACCCTAGGATTTTCATGTGGAAATTGAATTAGATCAGCTCAGCAATATGTGTTTATTGAGTTCTTATTGTGTGGTTACAGTAATGGAGTTTCTAATGTATCTCACAGTATACTAGTGAAGATACCTTACTAAGGAAAGTATGATTACAACTTTGGATACTGTTCAGAATGAAAGGATCAGTGCTTTAAGAGGTCCTGACCTAGGCTGAGGTCAGGAAAGGCTCTTCTGTGAGAAGGTAACACCAGCTAATGTGAAGGATGAGTAGGAGGTTACCAAGTAAAGGGATTAGGGTGTGGAATGGAGAAAATCAGAGGAAACAGCAAAGGCTCTGACTGAAGAAGTCAAGTGAAATTCAGTTTGTAAAATGGATCAGATTTGATCATGAATGGGGTTTGGGAGATTATGAGAGAGTAGAAAGGATTAAGAAAGGTTTCTCAATTTCTGACTTGTCCAACCTGATGACTGGTTGAGCCATTCACTAGTTTAGGGAACATTATAAAGGAGCCAGATATCCAGTGGAGGCAGGCATGGAGGGAAGAGCAAGAGTTTGATCTTGGACAAGGTGACTGCGGTCCCTTTCAGATAGCTACATGGAGATGTCTGGGAGGCAATTGGATATAAGAAGAGAGGTTTGGGTTACAGAGAGAAATTTGGAAGCCATTGTCGTGTATGAAAAAATCGAAGCCATGATAGTAGATGAGAGTCTATAGGGAGAGAGTTTATCATAAGAAGAGAAGGTAGCTCCTTGAGAAGTGCCAACATTTAATAGCCATGTAGAGAAGGGTGAAACAGCAAAAGAGACAGAAGTATCCAGTGATATAGAAAGAAGACAGAGTAAGTTATATCACTGAAGTTAAGAGGAAAATGTGTTTCGAGAAGAAGGGGGAATGGTCATCACTGTTAGAGTCCAGGAATGATCACAAGAGTTATGAAGGCATCAGGAGGTCTCTGGGAAACCTAGGGAGAACTGTTTTTAAGAAGTAATGGCAGGAGTAGATTGAAGACTTGAATGGCCACTATGGAAAACAATATGGAAGGTCCTCAAAAAACTAAGAATTAATCGACCATATGATCCAGCAATCCCTCTACTGGGTATTTACCCCCAAAACTTGAAAACTCATAACGGAAAAGATATTTGCACACCTATGTTCATAGCAGCATTATTCATGGTGGCCAGACACGGAAGCAACAGAAGTGTCCTATAATAGATGATCAAATCTGATCCAAAGCTGTGGTAATATATACAATGTAATATTACTCAGCCATAAGAAGAGATGAAATACTGCCATTTGTGACAACATGGATGGACCTTGAGATAATCACGCTAAGTGAAATAAAACAGACAGAAAAAGTTGAAAACCACATGATATCACTTATATGTGGGATATAAACCTAAAGCAACAAACAAACATGACAGACAAACAGAGACTCATGGACAGTAGACTAGTGGTTATCAGAGAGTGGTGGTGGGGGGTGGTGAGGGAAGGTATATGGGGTAAAAGGGGTCAAATATGTGGTGACAGAAAGAAATCTAATTTTGGGCAATACACACACACTGCCTTCTGTTGACTTGTACACCTGAAATTACCTATTAATACCTATTAATAATACCTTGTAGGATTAAATGAGTGTCCATGTATGTATATGTATACATATATGTTTATATATACTGCTTAAGGTGGACTTGATATTTGGTCAGTGTGCTCTAAATATTACCTAGCAATAGCAGTACTGGTAGTAGTTATCATCAGCCATCAGCATCTGGTACTGCCCTTATCATTCCCTTTTGATGATGCAGTGGTAGTATTTAACCCTACTGTACAGATGAGGCAACAGAATCAGAGATTAAATGATTTATTTGGGGCCACACAGCTGAGTAGATGAAAGAGACAGATTTCAAACTAGATCTGTCCAACTTCACCCTCACACTTTTACAAGTTCTGAAAGCCTGCTTATCTAGAATGTTTCCTCTGTAGCTCTCTTGACACTTGAGATTTCGAGGTTAACCTTATGTAAAGATGTGAAGTAAACGAAGTTGGTTTAATAGCTAATACCACTTCAGAGGCTTGATCTCTGCCAGCAGACCCTGATATGTTTCCCCCACCTCTCTATCCTGCAAATCTACTCTCCCTTCTGTGAAATCCCACCATTGCTTATATTGGCCATTTTTTTCTTTTTAAAATTTATATCAAAGATGGTGTGAGTTCATCTTGAAATTAGTGAATTGAGAATGGAAGGTATACATTATCCTGGGTAGTTTAAGAGGGGCATATTCCCTTCACTTCTTCCTTGGAGTATTAGCTGAAGAATGAAGTGATGGAAGTTTTGTCACCAGTTTGGCTTCCACACTTATTCTTAAAAACATTTCTGGTGGTATTTATCATAATTATTGTAATACGTATACTCCTTTAACCCACTTCTGCCCTATGACATAGGTTATTCCTCTGCTTATGGCCTATTCCATGATCAGATAACCTTCCCTTTCTGCCTCTTAATGCCTGAGGTTCTTTTAACTTTCCTTTGTGAAACTTAGAGACTTTTCCTGATGTTATCAAGTGCTTTATATTCTACCACAGATGACTTATTTTATAGAACATTTTATCTTGCAAATTTAGCATCATCAGACTATATGTGAAGAACATGAAGTTCTATAGAAGGAAAGTTATGTACATTTATTTTCTAAACTAATTGTAGTCATAACAGTATGTTATTGTGTTATTTTTTGGGGAGAATTGAGATAATATCACTTGAAAATAAAAACAGTTTGAGATACTGCCATGGACTTAATGTATTTTTCAGGATTAGAATAGCTTCTTTGTTGGATCTCCCCGATGATTTTAGCTTTAGTCCCGGGGTGGAGGTGGGGGCGGGGGGGTAAGGGGAATTTAGAAGGTGGGGAGGGGTGGGTATTCTTTTCAGAAGAGATAACAGTTGATTTTGGCTTCCCAGGAGTTGGCTCTGGTAAGTCACTGTTTTTCTTTTTCTTTTTTTTTAAATTTTAACAGCATTATTGAGGGATAATTTCCATTCCACAAAATTCACTCATTTGAAGTATAAAATTCAGTTGTTTTTCGTTAATTTATGGAGTTGTACGACCATCGTAACAACCCAGTTTTAAAAGTTTTCTGTTGCTCTAAAAAGTTCCATTGAACATATTAGCACCAATACCTACTCCCTCCTCTTGTCCCAGACAACCACTGATTTACTTGCTGTCTCTATAGATTTGCCTTTTCTGGACGTTTCGTGTAAGTGGAATAATATAGTATATAGTCTTTCACATCTGACTTTTTTCACTTAGCAAAATGTTTTTGAGAGTCTCATTCATGTATAAGTAGCTTGCTCCTTTTTATTTCTGAGTAATATTTCATTGTATGGATATTCTGCATTTTGTTTATCCATTCACCAGTCTATGAGTATTTGTGTTATTTCCATTTGGGGGTATGATGTAATGCTGCTAGGAACATTCACAGACAAGTATTTGTGTGGACATATATTTTCATTTTACTTGGGTACATTCTAGGAATGGAATTGCTAGGTTGTATGGTAAGTTTATGTTAAACTGTTTAAGAAACTGAAACTGTTTCCCAAAGTGACTATTCCCAGCAGCACTTGCTTTTGTCTTGGTTATAGCCATTACAGTGGATATGTAATGATATCTTACTGTGGTTTTAACATGCTATGCCCTAATGAGTAATAATGTTGAGCATATTTTACCCATTTTAATAGGTGGTTTGTCTTTTTTATTATTGAGTTATAATAGTTCTTTATATAATATATATACAAATCGTTTATCAGATATATGATTTACAAATGTTTTTTCCCAGTCTGTACCTTGGCTTTTTATTTTCTTAAATCTTTTGAAGCACAGAGTCTTAAAAATTTTAATGAAGTCAAATTTATTGTTTTCTTTTGATTTATGGGCCCGGTGACATCTCTAAGACCTCTGACTAACCCAAAATCAAAAAGATTTTCTTCTATATTTATTTCTAGAAGTTTCATAGTTTTAGCTCTTACATTTAGGTCTATGATACATTTTGAATTAATTTTTGTATATGTTATGAGGTAAAGGTCTGAGTTATTTTTTTTTTGCGTATTAATATTGAATTGTTCCAATACCATTTTTTGAAAAGACTAGTCTTTCCCCCATTTAATTGTCTTGTACCTTTGTTGAAAAGCAATTGACCAGAAATATAAGGTTTTATTTTAGAACTCTCAGTTCTGGGCCATTTTTGTGGTGATCTGGGTACCTTATTCTGGTACTGCACTATCTTTATTATTATATCTTGATGGCAAATTTTGAAATGAGGTAGTGTGAAAATCTGTTCTTTTTCAATATTCTTTTGGTTATTTTTTTTTCTTGTGTTTTAGAATTAGTTTGTCAATATCAACAGAAAGCATGCTGGGATTTTGATTGAGATTGCTATGAATCTGTGGGTCAATTTGGGGAAAATTGGCATCTTAACAATATTGAATCTTTCAATCCATTAACATTGCATATCTCTCCATTTATTTGGTCTTATTTGATTTATTTCATTAGCATTTTATAGTTTTCAAGCTATAGGTCCTGCACAAGTTTTGCTTATTTACATATAAGCATTTTATTGTATAGTGTGCCACTGTAATGATGCTTTCAAAAAAGTTCAGTTTCTCTCTCATCCTCCATCACCATTTCAAGTTTCACTCCAAACCTATCAGTTAAATTCTGCCAGGTTGTATTCAAAATTGGCCAAATACCAGATAGTATCTTATAAAATAGAATAAATAACCTCTAAAATTTTTCATTTGTAGTTTCCAAGAGGTAAAGGGATGACCAGTTTTTATCATTTTAACTCAGTGACTGGTCAGTAGTTGTTAAGTAAGACCATTATGTCATTCTGTTTACATTATCAATAGTATAAAACACACAAACCTTTTCTGAAGGGATTTGGGCTGTCAGGAAAGGGTGAGCGCATAATCTCCTGTTCATTCTTCTGTAGGCGTCGCAGCTTCCCTGGAAGTCTCAGAGAGCCCTGGGAGTATCCAAGTGGCCCGGGGTCAGACAGCTGTCCTGCCTTGTACTTTCACTACCAGCGCTGCCCTCATTAACCTCAATGTCATTTGGATGGTCATTCCTCTCTCCAATGCCAACCAACCTGAACAGGTACTTCTGTTCCATCCTGTGCTACCTCTAAAACTACTTTTTTCAAAAGAGGTGGGTAGGAAAGCATCCTGAGTACATATTTAATTTCTAGAAAAAGGTGGCACTTTTATTGTGCCTGTGGTGTTTTAAGTCCTACTCCTGCATTATTAGTCAGTTATCAGGAGAGGCTATCCTCTTTTTAAAAGACTTTCTTTTTAATTAACAGATGTCAAGGGAATTCTTCTGAGAATTTTATGTAGGAACCTGGAATTTCATCAAAAAACATCCCTGGCAGGAAATACCAAGATAGAAAAAGCAAAATATGTTTTGAAAGGAAGGGACTGGCACTAACATAGGTGGATGAGAAAGTACTTTTTAAAGATAGTGATAATATTAAGGAAGTAACATTAGATAGTAGTACTTGAATTGTTTGGCTAATTTCATAAGTATTATAAAATAAATTAGTGCACATGGAGATAGAAGTTACTAGTTAATAAGATATATCAGTTATAGGCAAAAGACCCATAATATGTGATACCCACTGCAGAAAATAACGCTCAGAAAATTAATGAATTGTGAACATGACTATACCTTCATTCTCAAAGCTAACTTATTTATGTTATGAAGCTTTTCTGCTTTCAATAAGCGTATTACCTAAAAATATTTGATAAGCTAAATTTTCCGATATGAAATTCAAATAGATATATTTAATAGAAACTTGTATTTCTTTAAACTGTGGAACCTTTGTAATTGGACTGAGCCTTTGAGATCATTTTGTTCAACCTCATTATTTTAGGAGTCAGTGACTGAGTCAAAGAGGCAAAGAAAGACTTGACCACAGTTACCCAAACTTTTGCAGTAGAGCTTGAATAGAACCAAATCCCTCACTCAGCCCAAAAGGCTTTTTGCAACACCATTCTGAGTCATCTTCCATGAATAGTTAACTTCAATGGTATAAACTGACATAAGAACAATAATCATAGGCTTGTATCTCTTCCTCCCTTTTATGACATTCATTTATAGTCAGTTTTTAACTGTTATCTTTTTTCGTGACCTAGGAAGCATGAGAATGGCAGTCCTAATTTTTTTGACTTTTTATTTTGGAATTAATTTTTTGAACTGGTAAAAATATGGGCTGATAGTAGGGTAGCATAAGACATTTTTAAACTCTGGTGAGAGATGAGGAAACAATGTTATTTCAATTTGGTGTGTAAGAATTAAGAACCCCTAGATACCTATGGACAGGTGCCATAGTAAAAAGTTGGTGACAACTCTTGGAAATAAAATTTTCCAATGTTTGATGCAGTCTACTGTCTTCTAGTTATTGTTATGTGTCTAGAAGGAGATGCAGTGGCCAGTTTATTTACTTTGCTTTCTTTTACAGGTCATTCTGTATCAGGGTGGACAGATATTTGATGGTGCCCCCCGGTTCCATGGTCGGGTAGGATTTACGGGTACCATGCCAGCCACTAATGTCTCCATCTTCATTAATAACACTCAGCTGTCAGATACAGGCACCTACCAGTGTTTGGTTAACAACCTTCCAGATAGAGGGGGCAGGAACATTGGGGTCACCGGTCTTACAGTTTTAGGTGAGTGACAGGAAATATTCCAGGCACTTTGGCTTTATTTATGGATCTACTCTCAAGCATATTTACTTCTGTCTGTCCTTCTACGCTCTCAGTTTGCTTGTGTCCTTTTTCTGTCTTTGCTTCTCTCAGACCCATCTCAGCGCTGCTTCTCCATGCTTCTTACACATAGTCTCCCTGCCCCTTACTCCATTCCAGGTGGCTCTCTAAAGCTTACTTCCCAAATGATTTTTTTCTGGAGGTGGAGAAAGGTGGTATAAAATACTATCAAAAGTGGCCTCTCACTTTTATTAAACTTCTGCTGGATAGGACTTATTGTTCAGAGCAAGTTAAATAAAGAGTTATTTATTATGAGTATGAAGCTAAAGTTTCAGCACACGTGAGAATAAATTTACTACTACTTAGTGTCTCTGTGGTACTGAGTAGGCTCAGCACAGCTCTTGGCTTACACCTTTTCTCCTGGCATAATTTAATACTGCCTTTTACTCTTAAAAGTATCCTTGTTTAAACGGTAAATTATCTGATCAATTTGGTTCATCTTTTTCAAGATGATGAACAATGACAGTTTAAAATTTAGGTCTTTTTGGACGTGGTTCCATATTGTTGTGGTTGGCACGTCTGCTTTATACACAGAAGGTCCTGGGTTCACTCCCCACTGGAGCCACAGTCCATGGTCTACGGCCATGTCACCCTGAACAAGCCCGATGTCTGATTTTGGAAGTTAAGCAGGGTTGGGCCTGGTTAGTACTTGGATGGGCGACCACCCAGGAAGACCAGGTGCTGCTGTAGGCATGAAAAAAAAAAAAAAATTAGGTCTTTTTGTTCAAATTAGTACTCTTGCAATATACTGGAAACTAGACTATCTAATAATTAAATCCATTCTAAACATGTTTCATTTGTCCATTCTACTGCCTCCTAAGTGAGTTCTTGTGGTAGAAGTGGCTAAATTCAGTTTATTTGGGGAGACCGAGTAAGTTCTTAGAAAAGGCTGATGCTTTTGATTGGTCCTCTGTCCTCTGCAGAATCTGCCCCCATATTCCTTGGTAAATTCTTCTCCTTTTCCCTTCCATTGTTGAGTCATTGGAGGACAACAGTGTTGGGGATTCTTGCCATTTTCCTTCTTTGGGTGAGGATATGCTACAGGCTTGGTGCTTTGTTCTTCCAGTCTTGAAACAGAATAAGAAAACCACGAACCAGGTTGGAAATGTCTATCCTGGAAATGTTATTCATTCTAATATATTAAAATTGTATAGACTTTACCGTACTCTGAGTATTGGATACAGAGTACTGTTGGAATTTAATATTATTCTGATTCTACCTATACATTAGGTAACTACCTTCCCATATTATCCAAGTTTATTTTTTCATTTTTTATAGGAAGAAAAAGAGCCTTTAATTTATCTTATAGTTAATGCTACTACCTTCAAAGAATTATTTTGGGTCACTCCACATAGCATCCCAGTGGCAACGTCGAAGGCAGTGAATTGAGGAGGTTGGTTTATCTCCTGAGGATTTCCTGAGATATTTTATTCTTCCTACTTATACTTTCTCATTGTTCTCTCTTTCCCCACCTACTTTCTTACCTGATTCCTCTATATTCTGCATTCATTTTCCAGTCATTTATTTTTGCAAGGTTGAACACATTTATTGAAAAGTATTGCAAGTACATTATCATTTGTATTTAATCTCTACTGCCTGAATTTCCCAATATGAAATACCAAACCATGGGCTTAGTTTATATTTTTATTTGCTTACTCATTTACTATAAACCACCACCTTCTTCCTTTGGGTTTTTTTTTTTTTTTTTTGGTAATTTTTGTTTCACGTTGTTTGTGTCCTTATTTGTCTTAATGATTATAAAATACCTACTACTAATGTTACTATTGGTAGTAGATATACTTGACCATTACACTAACTTCCCCCACCAGAAAGCAGAATTTGGTATAAAGTGGATTGGTCTAGTTTTTGTTTTAAAGTAACAAAGCATCTTATTAAGGTGGGCTTAGCCAGAGAAGCTGGCAGAGTAAATGGTTGCTCTTCTTTGAAATATCATCTTTACATGTGACCTGTTTCTTTATTTTTTTTAAATTTAATTGTGATAAAATACACATAACAGAAAATTTACTATCTTAGCCAGTTCCTAAGTGTACAGTTTAGTAGCGTTAAATACATTCACATTGTTGTGTGACCAATCTCCAGAATTCATCTTGCAAAATTAAAACTACTCATTAAACATTTCCCTCTCCCAACTGCTGGAAACCACTGTTCTACTTTCTGTTTCTATGAATTTGACTACTCTAGGTACCTCATATAAGTGGAATCATATATTATTTGTCTTTTTATGACTGGCTTGTTTCACTTAGCGTAATATCCTTGTTTCATCCATGTAATAGCATGTCAGAATTTCCTTACTTTTCAAGGCTGAATAATATTCCATTACATATACATACCATGTTTTGTTTATCCATTCATCAACCTGTAGACACTTGGGTTATTGCCACCTTTTAGCTATTGTGAATAATGCTGCCGTAAACATGTATCTATTCAGTTACATTTTTAAAGGCAGTATGCTGTACAAAAGATCATAAGAATTATTCTTTAGAGGAAGCAAGAGTGGAACCAAGACCATTAGATACCTTGAAACTATAAATAGAGGGTGTAGCCCCTTTTACATTCTTGCTCCCTGCTAAACGGAGTTGTAAGCCCTGCACCTATGCTCAAGCCCCGTGAATACTATATGACTATTCACCGTCTTTACTCATGAGGTAGTCTCCTGGTATGTGTTCCAAAAACAGTGTCATCTGAGGTTCCAGTGTGCTGAATGTTGATGTCTCCTCCATCATCATTTGGCTCGCAGTAAATGCATCCTTTATTGCTTACTCTTCTTATAGTTCCCCCTTCTGCCCCACACTGCCAAATCCAAGGATCCCAGGATATCGGCAGCGATGTCATCCTGCTCTGTAGCTCAGAGGAAGGCATTCCTCGACCAACTTACCTTTGGGAGAAGTTAGATAATACCCTCAAACTACCTCCAACAGCTACTCAGGGTATGTATGGTGTCACTTTACCCATTTTAATTAGTTATGGAAAATTATGATTATAAGACTCACAGCATAATTAACTTTAATAGATTTTTGAAAAATGACACACTATTTGTAACTGCCGAAAAGGCTATCTGGATCATTTTGTGTTTTCAACTTTAAAGAGAATGAAACATTTTCTTTTAACTTCTTATTGCTGCTTTTATGAAATGTGTCTTATCCAGTGGTAACTATATATGGAAATTCTGTTCTATTTTAGTGAAGATTTAAAATAGCTAAATAGTACCTTTTTTGTATTAACCATAAAATAATCCTTGAAGTTTATAACTGAGAATCTACTTCCTGCTTGAGACACAGCTGCCTGTTTTAGTATGAGAAACATCAGCATGGTTATGAGAGGGTTAATCATCCTGTTTTTAGCCTCAAGTCTAATTAGAGGATAAAGATGGGAAAGAGAACAGGAAAAGGCCCCAAATCATGGGCAATCTAGGAGCTGATCACACCAGACAGGTAAACATGGAGGAGGCTAGACTATCATTTACGGTTTTCTACATGTAAATCCAGCTATTTAAATTTGATATTAAGGGGAACACTCTTGGAAAATTGAGGAAAATTTATGTAAAATGAGGGGAAATTATAGAATTGTATATAAAGTCTTCTATTTCAAGAAAATAAAATTTAGCAGTCTCGAGTGTTGCATCATCTCTAATACAGAACATGTTTCTTTTAGCATTCTCAGGGCAGATTTACAAATCTTAACCTAAAGAGTTGGCAGTTAATGGGCAGGTCTAAAACAACCTCAGTTATGCCTGATAAATTTTAATCAAATTGATGATATGTGCCTGTCATGGAAAAGAAAGTCTTAATTTGTATGGTGAAGTTAGATATATTAAAGAAGTAGGACCACCAACCTCTTAAAGAGTTTGTAAGCTTTTTTTTTTTAAGAATCACAACAGAAATATTAATGGGCCTCCCATCACCTTTTAATTCGCCCAGATTTCATTATTTTGAAAAACTTCTTTCAACATAACTTTTGGGTTACTCTAATAATGTTTACTGCAATACTGTTGTTCCCTGCTGATTGTTCATTGCTAAATGTTTCAGCCACACTGTGGGCTAAATAGCATTTTTTGTGGACTAACTTAATAATCTGACCATTGTAAGTGGCATGTTTAAAATAGCTCTTGTCTTAAAATCCTGATATTATATTCAAATTCTAGATTTTCCTGTACCTATTTCCGTGACCGTTCACCTCCTTGGGCCCTTGTTATCCTTTTGTAAAATAAGGGATTAAACAAATGTACAGGATCATATTGTTGATTTTAAGATTCAATTATTTTTTATAACATTTTTTGAAATATTGAATTGAGTTTGGATTTACAAACAAACATTTAAAAGTGGTTGTTTATATATAAGTTGTGAAATATCTGTATAAAAGAGCTTTCCATAACTCCTTATTTTTGAATAAATATATATTGGTCAAGTTTCTTGGTATCTTTTTTGCAACTTGAATATTCTTTGGTACTTTAGGTACAAAAATGCACTTGAATGTGAAGATGAAAATGTTTGTTTTTTTTTATTATTCAAAATCTGAATCGTTTATCAGAATTACTTTGGATAACTTCGTCTATCATAATAATGCACATTAAATGAGTCTCATTTTTAATTTAAGTTTTCTTGGTGGCTACATTAATAAAATAGATCTCAAAATAGCACTTCACCTCAAAATAACTTAGAATTTTTTTCAGAAGATTTACTTTACTAATACGTTTGCAATTGCTGAAGATAAACTCAGGGTACATTTTCTGAGAAAAGAATATTTGACACTAGAGGAGAGCACCCCAGATTTGTGATTAGTGACAGGAACACAACTGGGGATTAGCACCATCCTTGTATATAGGGACTAGCTTGAAGGATCTTCTTCCGGCCTAATCTGAGACAATTTGAACATTAAAATAAATACATAATCCAGTGCATAAAACGAGAGTCTCTGACTCTCTACCGATATACATAAATAAATGACAAAGAAGGGAAAGCATTTTTTTTTTTTTACAGTAGAATGCCTATTAATATATGTAGAAGGAACAATGGAGTTAGGAAAAGTCATCGCTGTTGTCAAAATAGTCGACTAAAGTTTGATAAGGAACAAGATATTTACATAGTTCCAAAATATGTCCCCACAAATTACTGATTAATTACAAAGAAAAAATAGTACAGTTGACCCTCAAACAACAAGGGTTTGAATTCCATGGGACTATTTATATGTGAATTTTTTTCAGTAAATACTGTAAATGTATTCTCTCCTTATGATTATCTTAATAACATTTTCTCTAGTCTATTGTAAGAATACAGTATATGATACATATAACATACAAAATGTGTGTTAACTGACTGTTTATGTTATTGGTAATGCTTCCGATCAACAGTGGGCTATTAGTAGCTAAGTCTTTGGGGAGTCAAAAATTATATGCGGATTTTCAACTGTGCAGAGGAGGGGGTCTCAGCACTCCTAACCCCTGTGTTGTTCAAGGGTCAGCTATAGCTTTATAGTAGTATAAAGTATCCTGGTGGATACCACTTTACTAGGTTATCAAAATGAACATTACCAATATTGTGACACGCTGGTATCCTCTGCCTCCTAATATATGCACTGAGAAGGACACAGTGTCATTGCTGTGATTTACCTGTCAAAAACACCTAACTGAATCCAGTCATGAGGAAACGTCAAGCAAACAAAGGGGAAGATGAATCTGTTCCAGAATGAAAGAACCTTAAGGAGTTAAAACAACTAAATGCAATGCAGAATCCTGGGTTAGAATCTGGGTAAAATTGGTATAATTGATGAAATGAGTATAAATTGGATTAGATAATACTGTTGTATCGATGTTAAATTTCTTGAATTTGATGCTTGTACTGTGATTTTGTGAAGATTGTCTTTGTTCTTAGGAAGTACTAAGTACTTAGTGGTAAAGAGGCACAGTGTCTTCAACTCCTAAATAGTTCAGAAAAATATTTATACGTTTAGTGAGAATATGATAAGCCTAATTGGGAAAAATATGAATAGTTGTTGAATCTGAGTAGATGATAAAAGATATACAAGAGTTCCTTGTGGTATTCTTACAACTTTTCTGTAAGTTTAAAATTATGTCAGAATAAAAGTTACCAAAAAGTTGTCCTCATATAATTCATATGTGGATATTCAAGAGTTGAGTAAATTTAGAACCAGTATCCTGTGAGGTACACTTAATCTTCATACAAAGAAATAATAAAGTTGATTTAGTACTGTCCTTTTGGTATATAATACTTTTGAATTCTAAGCGTAATGCATGAGACAGTTCACCAGCTTTTACATCAGGGGTTCGCAACCTGGTACAGTTTCATTTGGCAGTGTCTGGAGACATTTTTCATCATCACAGCTGGGAGGAGGGTGCTACTAGCAGCTAGTGGGTAGAGGTCAGGAATGCTAAACATTCTATAATGCACAGGACAGCATCCACAACAAAGAGTTATCCAGACTAAAATGTCAATAAGTGAATTGCATACATAAATTTTCAAAATTAAAACATTCTTGCATTTCTGGAATAAAGTCTGTTTGTGATTATTTTTAAATAAATTGCGTCATTCAGTATGCTAATATTTTAATGGCATTTTTGCATCTGTGATCATAAGTAGGAATGGCCTATGATTTTTCTGTCTTCTATTGTCCTTGGTTCAGTTTTAGTATCAGATTATACAATGGCCTCAAAATGAGTTGGGCAGCTTTTCTCCTTTTTCTATTTTCTGAAGCAGTATGAATAAGAGATTACTTGGTTATTTTGTAGAATTTGCCTATAAAAGCTTCGCCTTGCTGTTGTGTTTTGTTGGTAGATTTTTGACTACTGATTCAGTTTCTCTAATGGTGTAGGTTTATTTAGATTTTCTGTATTTTTCTAGAAAATGTCTTTTTTGTTTAAGTTTATACATATTGGCATCAAGTTGTTCATAGTATTCTCTGTATGAAAACAGAGGAATGAATTTTAGAATGCAGGTTCTGGAATTAGAGGATGTGGTTGGAATCCTGGCTCCAGGAATCACTGACTATGTAATCCTCTGCCTTAGTTTTCTTATATGTTAAATAGAGACAATAATAGTAACTGCTTCACAGGGTGGAATAAAAATTAAATGAAAACACATACATGTAAAATGTTTAGAACAGCATCTGGCATTATAACTACTTAATAAATATAAGCATTTATACTATCATTACTCTTATGAATTTTAAAACTGTGTTCTCTTTTTCATTCTTAATTTTGTTTGTGCTTTTCATCTTAATTTTTTTTATCAGTCTGGTTAAATGAAGCTTTCGATTTTATCTAACTTCTTGTATATTTGTATTAATTTCTGTTCTTCATTTATTCATTCAGCAAGTATGTTTTAGGCATTGTTCTAAGTGCTGGAGGTACATCAATGAACAGAACAGAAATCTTTCCCTTTGTAGAGCTTACATTCTAGTGGCTGAAGATTGAACATAATGAATCAGGAAATAGGAAAAAAGATCAGAGTAAAATGGATTAGTTGAGGCATGAGGAGCCCCAATTTTGAATAAGGTGCTTAGAGTAAGTCTCATGGAAAAATGGTATTCTAGCAAAGGTTTAAAGATGATGAAGGAATGAGGCTTGTGACTGTGGGGCTGACCAAAGAGTATTCCAGGCAGAGGGAACAGCTATACAAAGTCCCTGAGGCAAGAATGTGCCTGCTGTTTTTGATGAATAGCAAAGATGTCACTATATTTGGAGTGGAGTGAGCAGGCAGAGAACAGTAAGAGCTATGATGTCAGTTACAGGTACTAAGATGGATAGCTCTATGTCTGTCTGTCCGTCCATCCATCCATCTAGCCATTCACCTATCATGTAATTTAATTGCATTATTCAAATATTCCATATCTTTACAAATATTTTATCTGTTTCAGCAATGATTTTGTGAGTTAAATGTATTTAAAAATCACACAGTAGTATTGTGGATTTGTCCATTTGTTCTTGCAATTATGCCAATTTTTTTAAACCTTACTTGAGCCTTTGTGATTAAGTGCTTACAGGTTGTTTTATCTCACTGATTCTCTATGCTTAATATGCATTTTTGCCTTATTTTAACTGTTATTAAAATTCCTATTGTGGCCTTTTTTGGTTAATTCTTGATGGTATGTTTCTGTTTTATGGTTCACTTACTTTTATGTTTCCATGCTTTATTTTTTAGGTTTATCTCCTGTAAACAGCATATGTCTGGGTTTAGTTTGGTTTTCAACCTGTGATCTAAGAGTCTTTGTCCTTTGACTGATTAAATCCATTTATAGTAATTGTAATTATGGATATATTTAGATGAATTTCTAATATTGGATGTTTTCTATTTACCTTTCCCCATACCTTCTGATTATTTCAGTGTTCTTTATAAATTATGCATTTTTCTTTCATGGTTATTAAGAAATCCTTTGTTGTCCTCATCTTTTCATAATTTAACAATACAGGGAAGAGAGATGGTTCACTTTCCTGCTTGCTTGAGAACTGTGCAGAACTTCGTGTGGAGATCATAAATGGAGCAGGAGAGTATCTTAAATATCACTGTAGCCCAGCACCCTAGTGTTGCAAGGGAGAAGACAGGCCCAGCCAGTGAGGACAGGTGCCAGGCTTGCCCTGGGTCTGCTGAGAGAAAGCCCTTGCATTCCTCTGCCATGCTCAGAAGCCTCGGTTCTCCTGCCCGAACTTCCCCCATTAATTCCCTTCCCAGTGAGAGTGCTTTCATAATTCTCTCAAGGGGAGTAAAAATGTTGGCATCCACTGAAGTTGCTGAATAGACAGGCGCTTATTTTCTCTTCATCAAGATGTTATTCTGACTGAAGGCAAGTTTTTCCCCTTTTTGCCCTCTGTCATAAAGAAGCAAGTCCCATGCAATATACTCCCTCTTCTTTAAAAAATTAATACCAGTGATTATCACAGCTATATTCATTTGTTTACTTGTTTGTCCATTTTTAAAATATGTGTGTATGCGTACACACACAGAGTTATTCTGTGCAACTACTTCAGGGTAGAGTGTTGGGGAAGGTAGAGAAATATAAATATAAAGAGATATATCTCCATTCTAGAGTTCATTGTCTAATGGAGGAGATAGATGTAAAGAGTGCTACATGCTTCATGCTATAAAAATGTTTATAGTGCTATATAATTAAAACATAGAAGTTTTAATTTTCCCTGAAGAGTCTAAGGAAGAACTTTATATGGAAAGAGATTTCCAAGCAGAAAAGGATCTTAAAGGATAAACAGAAGTTAAAAGGGGGTATTATCAATAGAGGGAAACATGCACGCAGAATTTTGGAAGTATAAAAGTTTTTGACATTTTAAAGTGAGGAAGTCTATGAAACTGACATAGAGATTCATAGAGGTTTGGCCAGAAAGGAGGCTGGCAAGTTCAGGTCCAGTTTGTGAAAGGCATTGTATTACAAGAAAGGAGTTTGGATGTTATCTTTGAGACTGTGGGTATTAACTGGCCTATATAAACCAAGAGAAGATATCCAGATGTGCATTTTAGAAACAGCCTTAGCAGTCAAGGTGAGAAATTGGCAGCCAGGTCACAGATGGGAGGCTTTGATAATAGCTCCATCAAGAAATGAAGAAGGCCTGCAGTAAGGTCCTGCTGATGGGGACGGAAGAAGGACAGAGGGCAGGGTAGAATTCAGGAGATTGAAGACAAAAGTCAACAGGGCTTGACCGGATGTTGGGGATCAGAAAAGAATTAAAGTTAACTCAGATTTCTGTCTTAGGCCATTGAACAAACAATAACTAAGTCAGGGAAGAAATAACTTCGAGATTTCCTTGAGGAAGGTAGTGAGTTGGTAGGTAGTCATGTGAGACATCCAGGTGGGATTGAAATAATGATTATGGTAACAGGTAACATTTTTTGAGCACTAAGTGTCATTCTCCTTTGAGAATTAAGGCTTAACAATCAACATAGAGACGTGGTGATTCAAAAGAAGCCACTGGTGTCAAGTGGAAAACAGCACTTGGAGTGAACATTTCTGGGAGCACGGACAGAAGTGTGCAGGAGAGGAGCAGTCATGATCTAATCAGTTAGTCTTGCTTGTAGCTGCTGCCATGTTGTGAGTGTATTCATGACCATGTCTGTTGTTAATGGTGAATCATTCTTGCAAATAAATATTAACATGTTTATATACAAATGCCATGAAGGGTGTTCCAAGAAGTAACAGATTCAGAAGCAAAATAAGTCCTTAGCTTGGTAATGTTGATGTGTTATTCTATGTAATGTTGTTAATACCAGGGGATCCAAGTATTACATTATGCGACTATTTCCCAGTAATGTTAATAGGTGTTTTCCAATGCTTGAACATTTGCTGTAGATTTCAGTTCTTTTAATGACAGAAATGTGAAGAGAACAAGACGTGAATGTTGATGTGAAATACACTGACTTAAAATCAGAAATGGATTTAAAATCTGTATTGGCAAAAGCAATATGTATTTCAATGGCAAAACAAAAATCAGGGCAAATAGACAAAATATTTTTGTCAAATGCAGGAAATGAGCTTATGTGAAGCAGCATATATCCTAATGTCTCCCTTTGAACATTCTCTTAATGGGTACAGGTTCTCTCCCTGTCTTTTCTCCATCTATATCTTAATTCAATCAACATCAACAAAAATGAAATAAAATTTTCTATGTCTGGAAAATTTGGCATGAAACAAAGATCAAGACTATTGGATAGTGCACTTAATGCTGTATGCTGTTTTAAAGTTTTAGAATGACAGAATTTAAATATTAAGCATTTGTGATATTATCTTTGAATTTTTAAATAGATTTTAATTTAGGCTTTTTTTGTTACGATCCATTCTGTTTTTATTATTTTTTTATTATCAAATGTATCAGGTTAGGGTCATTTTTTACATATTATTGAAATATATAATTTTGACATTGATTCAAATAACAACCATGCATTTATTATTATTATTAATATTATTATTTGCTACAGAATACTTCTGAAACTTTTATGTAAGAAATGACTCACTTTATTATTATGGTCACTCATTATTATTAAAAATACATAAATTGTGTAAAATATAGAATAATTTATGATATAAGAATTCCGATTTCAATGTCAAATCCTGAGTATTAATATCTATTGGAAATTTGGAGACATTTGACATTTTCCCAATTTTTTGACTGATTTTTCATATGATTCAGAAAAATACATAAATTTCCCAAGCAATACCAGGAAGAAATTTCCACAGGAAAGCATTACCAGATAGTATACTTAATTTGTTACCTGCATTATCTCATTTAGTCCTCACAGTGACCTATGATGTGGAGTCACATTGGTAGCTCCATGTCACACATGAGGACATGAAAACATAAATGAAAAAGAAGTAGCATATTCAAAACTACATAGCTAGTAGGTGGCAGGGCAGTTTGCAGCCCAGCCTCTCTGGGTCTAGAAAACATCCACAAGTGTTTCTGGGACTAAGGAGAGAGAATGGAAGTGGAAATGTACACATATTCCTTTCTCTCTAATTCTAAAGGGCATTTTAGTCCAGGTGCATAGCTTGTATGGGATACAGTGTTGCTGCAAACTAAAACAGAGTGGGATGTGATGTCTTGCATGCTTTCAAATTATAGTTCCACACTACTGAACTTTCTCTATTCTTTAAAAGAAAGAAGATCAAAAGAACATTTATTTTCAAAGTTCATTTCAACAAATTACTTCTGTGCTAGAGCAGGCCAAATGAAGTGACAGATTGAGGAATTAGCCCATCCCCATCTTGTTTCTGAAAGAGCCATGTGCTTGTGGCTGGAAACAGTCTGGTGCTTGCTGAAAACGTGCTCCATGTCCATTCTGCCTTGACTACACAAACAGCCCTCTTCTGCTTCTGGTTAATCCTCTCTTATCAATGTGTCTCTCTCATTCCCTGATTACATTCTGAGTTAGCTCAGGCATGGTATGTCATGGTGACAGAAAGAAATCTATGATCGGTTAACACACAGTGTAAATATATGCCTTACTGTTAAAGTGTACAGCTGAAACTTACTAGATTTCGTTAACCAGTGTCACCATAACAAAAAATAAATTAAAAAAAATACTTTCTTATATCCATTTGCTCATGGTGTCTGTGTCTATAAAGACACATGGAAGAAAAGTGATTTCACCTTTTAAAAATAACTTCTTAAAGCAAGAATCTTCAAAGTTCACCTTTTTCTGCAGCCCAGAATTCTGTTTACATCAGCTGTTTAAAATTTCCCAAATTATCTCCATGAAAGTGCCTATGAAAGTACTGGTTTTGTGTGAGCTGATCAAATTCCTAGGATTTCAATTGTGGGGTTAGTTGCCCAGAGTATGGTTTTCTTGAAGGATGACATTTGGTACTGTATTGAAGATGGAGTTAGGCAGATGGCTTAGTTTAATACTAACAGCACTGGAACATTGCATGCTTAGGAAATATCCCATAGATGCAGCCAATAGAATGTTGTGATTTTAAATGCCTTACTAGAAATCCAAGTATATGTATGGTGATTATAAGCTTTGGACATGGACAGACCAGTTTTTATAGACTGCGCTACTTACATAATGTGTGATCTTGGAACAATTGCATAGCTTATTTGAGCTTTTTCATCTTTAAAAAGTAGAGAATATAATACCTAATATTTGAAGATTAAATGAGACACATCAAGCTGTTAGTACAGTGCATGTGGTGCACAATAGGCACTAAAGAGAAGGTGACCCTTATATCTGTGCATCAGATAATTTCTGAGGATGGTTATACGGTGATGAACAAGACAAGTTCAGACCCTTATCTTAATAAGACAGCTAGGCAAGCAATCACAATAAATGGGCCAAGTGCCAGCACCAGAGAGAACAAGGTGCTAGGGAGCACATAGGAGGGACATTTGGTGAGGGTCTGGGAAATCAAATAGAACACAGAATAGAGGAGGAGATGACTTTTTCTCCCTGGACTGACCCAAGTATCTGAGTAAATTCACTGAAAGGCTCCTGCACATTGGCAGCCCTCAGAGTTTGTTTCTTCTTCTTGTCTTTTTTTAAAAAAATTACAGTTGACATACAATTTTATATTAGTTTCAGGTATACAACATAGTGATTAGACATTTACATAACTTGCGAAGTCATAACCCCAATAAGTCTAGTACCCGTTGGTTTGTTTGTCTTTAAGGAAATAAATATATACAAGCGCCAACCAAGTATATTGACTTGGGTGTGTGCAGTACAATCCAAATGTCCAAATTTACCAAGGATCCTGTTCTGGATAAGTTCTCCATATAATATGGATTTGACCCTTTAAATGCTCCCATTAAAAAACAAAAAATGGGAAGTGGAAAACAAATCTCCTTTCCCTGGACTATATATTGAAGTGAATTCCAGTGTGTGTTTGATGATTCAGTCATTTAACACTGTCTGCTGCATTGTGTTAGAAAGGCAGAGAGAGAACCCTGAGGGCTATCGACGTCTGGAGATCTTTCAGAATTTGCTCATCCTCATTAGCTGCCCCTCCTATGTGCTCCCCAGCACCCAGGATTCTCTAGTGCTGACACTGAGCCCATTTCTTGTGATCGCTTGCTTGCTTGTCTCATTAACATAAGGGGCTGGGTTTGTTTTGTTTGTCATGTATCAGCATCCTCAGAAATTACCCAGCAGACAGAAGGGTGCCCAATAAATATTTATTTGTTAAGTATCTGAATAAATAAATGCATGCATGCAGTGATCAGGTCTGCTTTTGCTGCCCCCTTTCTCCGTGTCTGCCTTTGATCTAGATAGAAATGGAGGTTGCCAGCAGCAGAAACGAGGTATCTAAATCTTAGTTCCATGTAAAAATAAGTCAGCTCAATGTGGTGCTAGTTCCAGGTGTCTCTGTTGAAAATACATGGACTTTGTGTGAGAAATGTGCCATTAGGAGCCATTTCCACTTACTCCTAGATTTGCAGCTGTTTTGAGTGGTTGAGATGACTAAATGTATTATGTTCTGCCTAAGGGAGGCCGAGAAGCCTAGAGTTCAGACTAAGACAACCCTCCATCCAATTCCAGTTCCTAGTGACTAGCTGTGTAATCTTATTTCTCATTTAAAGCTTCAGTCTCCTTGTTTGTTCAATGGGATTAATAATAATAAATGCCTTACAGAGTCATTTTAAAGATTGAGATAATACATATAAAAGCTTAGCCAATGCTTTTAATTACTATTAACTTTAATTACTGTAAGGTATTTATTTGCATGTTATTTATAAGCAATAATCAAGCTGTGCTAATGTTGATAAATCACTAAAATGCAAACTACTGAAACATTTCTTGGTAGCATCAGTGTGGTGGCCTTGAAACTGCACTGCTTGGATCTCCCCATGTGGCGAACGTAATTGACTGACAGCCCCAGCTGCTTCCTCCAGGATAAGCAGCTGCTCTACATCCAGGCCAAGCTCCTCCTGGGCAGCTCCCAGCCAGTAACTGGGCACAGTGGGGCTACTCATGTACGTTTGTTCCTACAAGATGTGGGACCCCTTTAACAGGTGACTTTGGCTCAAGGACTCCCCATCAGCCTAGTGGAAACTTCCATAACACTGTGCTGCAGTCCAAGATTCTTCCTCCCCCACCCTCCTTCCTTCCCTCTCCCCTTCATAAGGGCCAGACCTGCATTTCAGTCTGAGACTCTCCCTGCCTTCTCCAGCTCCCTCTCCATTTCCTTTCCTGGCATAGCCTCCGGTAAACCTCTTTCTTGTCTTGGCATCTGCCTCTTGGAGGGTCTAGACTTAAACAGTTATAACAGTTGTTGAAGGGAATAACAATCTATACACTTGAGCACAGAGTAGATATTTTTCCATCTGGTATGAAGTGATCATTACTGTAATGAATTTAACTTCATCTTTGTTATCACATTTCTTCCAAATTAAAATTTGGTGTTACCGATTGTAAATTCTCTGGATAGGCATTAGCCCCTGTCTCCTCTGGGAAGGCTACTCACATTTAGGCCCTCACACTAATCTGCAGATTAAGTTGAAAGGTTGCCTTTATTTTTAGGACAGTCCTCAATAGCTCTAGGTCTTTAATGCAATGTCGTGATTTTAGTTTTTCTAAAATTTCTGCAAGCAAAGCTATTGACACCTCTTCAGTGTTTATCTATTTTTATAGTCTTACCTTCTTATTTCTTTGGTTTTTATTTTTGTGACAGACCAGGTCCAGGGAACAGTCACCATCCGGAACATCAGTGCTCTGTCTTCAGGTTTGTACCAGTGCATGGCTTCTAATGCCATTGGAACCAGCACCTGTCTTTTAGATCTCCAAGTTATTTCACGTAAGTATATAAAATTCCAATGTCCACTCTAGGTCTGAAACACCAAGATCTTTGTTAAACTGGGGAATGAAGAGTTCTACTTATTTGTGTTTAGATTGTTTGAAGATTAAACATTTGGTGTTAAACATTTTTGAAGATATTTTAGAAATGCATTATTATACATTTCAGCCTCAGCAATATGACCTCTATATGACAAAAATGTCTTTCTCAGGATCATTAGAATCAAATCAGTCCTGATTGTATAGTACTATACATGTTATAAAATTTCTGTTAATTCACTAAATAAATGTGAGCCTACCGTGTGTTAGTCCTAGCTACTGGGGATACAGAAAGTTAAGTGAGGTTTAACTTTACATGGATGCAATACTTTAGGTAATTTTGTACATTTTAAGAAGATTCTTTAATAAACTTACATGTTTATAAAGTTGCATGGGTGTATATTATTTATCTCTCTTTTTAATTTTTTGTTCTTTAAATATACCTTAAATGTATTTTGCAGCCCAGCCCAGGAACTTTGGACTAATAGCTGGAGCCATTGGCACTGGTGCAGTTATTATCATTTTTTGCATTGCACTAATTTTAGGGGCATTCTTTTACTGGAGAAGCAAAAATAAAGAGGAGGAAGAAGAAGAAATTCCTAATGAAATAAGGTTTGTATGTCAGATCATTTGTCCTGCTTAGCCAGTGTCTATATTTCTATTCATTTGGGCAACTGAGATTTCTTTGCTAATCTTATGAGTGTCATGACCAAGATAGTTAAAATGGCTAAATGATATTTTCTTGTATGTTATGTCGCTCTTCCTCATGGTACTAGTAAGCTTTATTTACTGGATCATGAAAGGGGAGGACTAGGAGGGCATGAGTGAAAAATGTTTCCTTCTCCTTCCATATCTCCAGGGTAAGTGGGGTTAGGTGGTAGCCAGAGTAGAAAAGTTAGATTAGAATACATGTTTAACACTGACACATATAATAGATGAGAACATAAAGCAAGAAGGAATACCTTAAGAGCATACCAGTATCTGTCTACATACAGATAAGCCAGAACGTTATGGTTCAGTGTGAAAGAGAGTACCATCAAGAATATGGACATCTTAAGGAGACAACGTCAAAAGGATCTTTAAAGAAAAGTGACTCTTGGCATATTGTGGAGATATGGGAGTTCAGGCTCAATATCTCAGACTGCACCATGTCATGTCCTTATTAAAAATAATGACTCCAGTCTACTTAGCATGACATACACAGCCCTTCTGGATTTGACCCACCCCTGGTCCCCTGGTCTTATGCTCACCACTTCCCCGATTACTTCGTGTTCCAGTCTATTTTGCATTCTCCCATGCCTCAGGGCCTTTGCTCAAGCGTCCACCCTCTTCCTGGACTAAACTTCTTCTCTTTTCATTCATCTTGTCAGTCAGTTTCATGATCCGATTCAAGACTAGTCCAGGCGTTACTTCCTCACATAAGCTGACTTTAGCCCCTTGCCCATCCTTTCAGACTCGCAAATGTTTTTGCATTTGTCAACTCCGTTTGACCATAGGCCTCTTGGTTATAGAAGCTGTGTGTGTTTTTTTTTTTTCCACATGAAACATCTATTAGAACGCCTGGTACTCAGTAAATGTTAAATGAAAGAATTAACATCTTAAATTAAATTAATGACTTAGTCTTTTATAATTCATAAGAGTTTGGACTGCAAATGGACAGATTTCATCTCAGCGTAAGATTACCAGGAAAACCTCTTTCAGCACACCACAGTGATTTCTCAAACGCCCAAGTACAATAAGAACTCTAACCATTTCTTGACGTTCCCCACTCCCAGAGCTTTCCAGCCACTAGCTCAGTGGATTTCTTCATGGACTATTTTCCTATATAGAGCAAAAACAAAAAAAGAATTTGTATACATGTATTTTTTTCAGTTATATTGAAAATATTTGAAATTACCCTTTCTACTCTTGGGGACTGAGAAATGGGGACAATTTTCTTGCACATTGTCTCAAAGGGAATGAATGCCAAAGCCAAAGCCACCAGGACTGCTATGCTTGCTGTCATGACAGTGTGGCCTTTCCTGAAGCCTTGTATTTCACAGACATGCCTTAAAGTAGAAGAAAGAGTCCTGGGCAGAGGGTCGGGTAAACCTCAAGTAAATCCTAATGACAACTACATTTTGTTCCTTTTCAGAGAGGATGATCTTCCACCTAAATGTTCTTCTTCTGCCAAAGCTTTTCATACCGAGATATCCTCCTCAGAGAACAACACACTGACCTCTTCTAATACCTACAACAGTCGATACTGGAGCAACATTCCGAAAGTTCACAGAAACACGGAGTCATTCAACCACTTCGGCGACTTGCATCAGTCTTTCTCTGTGCACTCAGGCAATGTCAACATACCATCCATCTATGCTAATGGGAACCATCTGGTCCCAGCTTCACATAAGACTCTGGTAGTGACAGCCAACAGAGGGTCATCACCGCAGGTCATGTCCAGGAGCAATGGCTCAGTCAGCACGAAGCCTCGGCCTCAGCACACGCACTCCTACACCATCAGCCAAGCAATGCTGGAGCGAATTGGCGCCGTCCCTGTCATGGTGCCAGCCCAGAGTCGGGCCGGGTCCCTCGTATAGGACATGAGCAAATACAGTGTTCAGAGAAGAATCAGTGGAATGCCCCATAGAAGGATGTGGGTGTGGTGGGCGAGTATTGGGAAAGAAGCACTTTCCTTATAATGATACTAGTAAAAAGCACAAAGAAGAAGACAAATGCTGTTACCTGGCCACTGGGATTTGTGAAATGAACTGGAATGTTCTGTCATGAAGACTTTGTTTCCCCACCACACATGTCCCAGGATTCTATTCAATAAGCTGTATCTCAAAGATGTGCCAAGCCAAGGAAAAAGATATGAGCAGAATAGCACTTAAAACGAAAACTGCAGTCCAGATGGGTTTGTTCTTTAATTCATGCCTAACTTAATAATTTTTCAAGTGACTAAAGTGCCAGATGGAGTTTAAATAATGAAATTATTTTAAAAGATAGATGTCTTTAGAAAAATAATGAACAACCCTGGAATATCCTCTGCCTTTCCCCATTCGCTCTTTATGTGGAGGGCTAATGGCAGGAATGGCTACTATTGGTCCCAACAGGGCTTGCTCTTGTATCATAGAATCCAGACTTTTTACACAAACAAAATTCAGTAAGAACTGGGGAAAAACAAAAGAAATTATTTGAGAAGCCCCTTTATTTATTTATTTATCTCTTCCTGAACCATGAATTTCATATTTGGAATATTGCTATATTGACAGATTCTTGCCTGTCTTTGTTTTTCAAGATCTGCTACAGGATCATGACAATTACTGTTCATTATTTCCTGGAAATTTTTTTTTTTTAAGAAAACTATTATTTTTTAAAAAAATACATAAGAGGCATTGGACCGGGAAAGAAAAGACCATCGTTAACACCATGTTCAGTGATTGTATCCACTGAGCCGGGCAGAAGGTGCTTCATGAGAAAGCTAGGTTGTGTGGGCAGCACAGGAGCAGGAAGGCGGGTCTAAGGGACTGTAGCATTCCTGGCAGCCTCTCAGAGCAAGACCGTGCAGGTCTTCCTGGCTGTCACACTGGGTTACTGTTAATGAGGGCAGCACCTGATGCCTTTTGTACCGAGGTAGGTAATTTCTCCTTGTGTGACAAGTAGAGGTTAGGTTGTTACAAGCAGGGCAAGAATTGTTTTTGCTTTGTTAAAAATAATTATTTTTGCAAAAGAAATGAAACTAAGACAAAAGGGATGTCTTCAGATATGCTCCTGGGAGAGTCTGCGCTGTATTTGTCAGAACTCAGGGTTGCAATTTTGCCCCAATGCATTTTACACCACTGTAAAGAAGCTTCTTTTGTGATTAATTACCTGGTGTGGCTGGACTTGGAGTTCACCAGATAATTTACAAACTCTCCAGTCTATTTTGTGCTGTGTAGATCTGGCCATACTTCTATTGATGACTATCTCGCCTTAATCACACTTTAAGTAACACACAAATGATATCTTTCCAGACTTTTTTGATAAATAATTTATCATAAATTATGATACTGACCCTGTGATTCAATTAGAGCATCTTTTCCCAATGTTGTCTCTTCTTTTTCCCATTATGCTTTTTGCCCTCTTTTCCTGCAAGCACAGTCATCACAAGGGTGGCCTACTGATTTTTAGGCTTATTTGAATAAATGGAAACCAACAGCTGCTGCATACATTATTTTTCCAAGAGGGCTAAGCTCAGAACCTAACCATTCCAATATTGATGAAAAGCTGAATTTACTTTAGCATTACTTATTTTTTCCACTTGATGGTTCTTGGCTTTGTAAACATTTAAATAAATGAATGTCTATACTTTTTAATAAAGAAAAGTGAAAATACCATGACACAGAAAAGATGATACTTTCAGATGTTGTTCAGAAAGCACTTATCTTGCATTTCTTTATTCTTTCTAATTATCAAAAATTTAATAAAAGTTTATTCATATAAAAACAAGTTGTCATTAATTATACTAACAAATACATGATTTTGTATTCTCCTTAATGTTATAAGCATTTTCCATTCTGTTAAACAGTAGTCATCATTTTTAATGGGTGTATAATATTCCAAAATTTACTTTTCTCTGATTGTTAGACATTTGAGTCCAGTTCTCATATGTAGACTGAAGATGTAATGATCTTTTTCAGGCATTGAGCTATTTTTATATTTCATATTTTATATTATCTGCTTTTTTCACTCCTGAATCTCTATCAGCTAGCACAGTGCCTCATATGGGTGTTAAGTAGATAAATGACTGAAGATTTTTGAACTGAAGTTACCAAGTTTTAGTTCAGAAAGTTATGATTATGATTGTAGCTCTTGATATATATATTGGATCATTCCTTTGTTTTAACTTTTTTATTTTGCGATAATTATATATTTACATGCAATTATAAGAAGTCATAGATTTCCATACCCTTCACCTAATTTCTCCCAGTGGTAACATCTTGCATAACTATTATGCAGTATCGCAAGTTGACAATCCATCAACCTTATTCATACTTCGATGGTTAGTTATACATGCACTCACTTTGTGTGTGTGTGTGTGCACGCACGTGTGTTTAGTTATATGCCATTTTATCACGAGTAGGTTCATGTGACCATGTGGCACCACAGTCAAGATACAGGATTCCTTGTGATTCCCTTTTATAGTCACAGCTACCTAATCTGTTCTCCATCTCTATAATTTTGTCATTTCAAGAATGCTATATAAATGGAATCACGCAGTATATAAGCTTTGAGGATTGGCTTTTTTTTCCCACTCAGCACAGCTTGCATGCGATCCATTAAACTTGTTGAATGTATCAGTAGTTCATTCCTTTTCAATGCTAAGTAGTATTTCATGGTACAGGTGTACCACAGTTTGTCTAACCATTTACCCATTGATGGATATAAAGGATATTTGAGACGTTTCCTGTTTTTGGCTATTATAAATAAATCTTCTGTGAACATTTTTGTACAGGTGTTTGTATGAACATAAGTTGTCATTTCTCTGAGATCAATGACTGTTCCAGCACCATTAGTTGAAAAGTTTATGCTTCCTCCTGTGAATGAATTTTACACCTTTGAAAAGAATCACTTGAGTATATGGGTATGGGTCTCTTTCTGAGTTCTCAAGCAGTTCCACTGATCTTTGTGTTTATCATTCCTACGGTGCTACACTGACCACTGTGGCTATTTAACAAGCTTTAACATCTGGTAGAGTGGTTCCTCTCACTTCGTTCTTCTCTTTCAAAATTGTTTTAGCTATTCTAGTTCCTGTGCCTTTCCATATGAATTTTTAAAAAGATAGTCGATGTTTACTAAACACCTTGATGTTATAATAGGAATTGCATTAAACCTATAGATCAATTTGGGAAGAACTGGCATCTTTACTATTTTGAGTCTTCCAACCCATGAACATTTATGTCTTTGATTTAGTTCATCAACATTTTGTAATTTTCAGGATGCAGAAATTGTACATGTTTTGTTTGTTTTATCCATAAACATTGATTTTTAAAGGCAATTATAAATGTCATTATATTTTAAATTTTAGTTTCTATATATAATTGAATTCTGCATATTGATTGTATAGTATACAACCTTGCTGAACTCACTTCTTCAGTTTTTTATTTCATTTATTTTTTTGTAGATTCCTTGAGATTTTCTACATACTTGATCATATCATCTACAAAAAAGGACGATTCCATTTCTTCCTCTTCAATCTGTGTGCCCCACTTTTTGCATTACTGTGATGGTTAGAACTTATAGAAATAGTGAGTATGATATCCTTCCCTTATTCCCAATCTTAGAAGTAAATCTTTTTTTTTTTTTTTTTTTTTTACCATTAATTGTAATGTTAGCTGTAGATTTTTGTAGACTGCTTTTTATCAGTTGAGAATGTTTCACTCCATTACTAGTTTGCTGTCAGTGTCTGCCATTTAATGGTATTGGATTTTGTCAAATGTTTTTTCTGGATCATTTTATATAATCATATGATTTATTTTTTGTTTAGCCTGTTGGTATGCTGGATTACACTGACTGATTTTCAAATGTTGAACCAGTTTCGCATACCTGGAATAACTCTCAGTTGGTCATGGCTTGTAATTTTTTTAAACATTGATGGATTTGATTTGCTAATATTCTGTTGAGGATTTTTGTGTGTAAGTATATGGAATTCTCTAGTAAAATCATCTGTGCCTGGAGATTTGTTTTTAGTTTTTAAATTACTAATTAAATTTCTTTAATGGTTATAGGATTATTCAGGTTATTTATTTCACATTGATTGTGTTTTGATAGTTTGTAAGTTTTGAGGGATTGTTCTATGTCTTATAGGTTGTAAATATTTTAGTGTAAAGTTATTGGTAATAGTCCCTATTATCCTTTTAATGAGAGCAGGAGCTGTACTAATACCTTGTTTTCACTCCTGATAATGATGATCTGTATCTTATATCTTTTTCATTTTTTATCAGTCATGTTTGTCAATTTTATTGATTTTTTTCCCAAATAAACCACTTTTTGTTACATTTTTCTATATTTGTTTTTAGTTTTATTGATTTTTAAAATTTCCTGTGAGAATTCCTCTTTGCCCATGGATTATTTAGAAATGTGTTAACTTCCAAGTTTTTGCAGATTTTCTTGTCTTCCTATTAATGATTTTAAGGTCAAAGTCAGAAATCCAATCTGTATTATTTTAATTCTTTTAAATTTGTTGAGGTTTTATGCCCTAGGACATAAATCTGTTGGTACATGTTTCATGGTCTGTTTAAAAAAAAAATTTGTTCTGCTCTTGTTGGATAGAATGTCCTGAATATGTCAATTAGATCTAGTTAATTGATTATGTTGGTCAGTTTTAAACCCTTACTGATTTTCTATCTTGTAATTCAGTTGTTGAAACTGGGATGTTGAAATCCCCAACTGTGGTTATAGATTTCTTTGCTTCTCCTTTCAGCTTTATCAATTTTTTGCTTTGTACATTTTGAGGCTCTTTTTTTTGGAGAGTGCACATATATCTACCATCACTGTGTCTTCTAGGTTCATTGATCCTTTTATCATTATGTAACGTCTCTTTGTCTCTAGTAATTTTCTTTGCTCTGAAGTCTATTTTATCTGGATTAATATCTCCTGCATTTTTAAAGTTAGTGTTTGCATAGTATGCCTTTTTTTCATCCTCTTACAACATTCCTGTCTCATTGTATTTGAAGTGAGTTTCTTATAGATAGCATATTGCTGGGTTATAATTTTGTGTCCACTCTGCAAATATCTGAATTTAATGGGTATATTAGACCATTTACATTTAAGGTAATTATTGATATGTTTAAGACTTAAATCTGCTATTTTATTTTTTGTTTTCTGCAACCCCGCCATTTCTCATTATCTATTTCTCTTTTCCTACTAGTGCTATACTTAAACAATTTGTAAGATTCTTTCTTGATATATTTATAGTATTTTTGAGTTATACACTTTGTATAACTTTTTTAGTATTCTAGGTATTACAATAAGCAAACATAAGACATCACAGTTTCCTTGTATCAACATTTTACTACTTTGCGTGAAGTGTGAAAACTTCCTTTTAAATGTCTTTTTCTTTTATCATAAGATGATGTATAATTTTTGATTCAGTCATTAAATGTGATTTATAAGACTCATGAGAAGTCCATATTTCTGCTTTTGTTGTTGTTCTTTCTTCCTGCCTGATGGTCCAAGATTCCTTCTTTTATCATTTTCTTTCTTTGAAAAACTCCCTTTAGCCCATTTGTAAAGGTAGGTCTGCTAGCAACACATTCTATTTTCTTTTGTCTGAGAATATCTTTATTTCCCCTTCATTCCTCACTGGATACAGTATTCATGGTTGACAGTTCTTTTCTTTCAGCACTTGAAGAATTTGGGAAGTGTTCAGCCTTTATTTCTTAAAATATTCTTTCAGCTTGACTCTCTTTCTCATATCCTTTTGGGATTCTGATGATGGATCTATTGTTATTGTCCCACAGGTTCCTGAGGCCCTGATCCCTTTTTTCAGTCTATTTTATCTCTGTTGTTAAGGGTAAATCCTATTGATCTGTCCTCAGATGTATTGATTTCTGTCTTCTGTCATTTCTACTCTCTTGTTAAACCCATCTAGCAAGTTTTTTTTTTAATTTCAGTTGCTGTGTTCTTTAGTTCAATAACTTACATTTAATTCTTTTTAAGATAAGTTTTAATGATTAATTTACAACTTATATTAAGATATAATTTATACACCATAAAGTTCATTCATGTAAAGTGTACAATTCTAGTTTTTAGTATGCTTCAAGAGTTGCACAAATATCACCATAATCTAATTTTAGAACATTTTCATCACCCTAGAAAGAAACCTGTAGTCACTAACAGTTACTCCTTTTACCACACCATTTCACTCCATGCAACCACTAATCTACTTTTGGTCTATATATTTACCTACTGTGGACATTTCATAAATGGTGTCATACAGTATGTGTTTGTGTGTGTGTGTGTGTGTGTGTGTGTGTGTGTGTGTGTGTTGCGACTGGTTTATTTCAGTTAGCATAATGTTCTCGTAGGTTCATCCATGTTGTAGCATGCATTATTACATCATTCCTTTTTCTTTACTGAGATTCTCTAGTTTTCAATAATTTTTAAGAATATTCGTAATTGCTTATTGAAATATTTTTATTATAGTTACATTAAAAATTTTGTCAAATAATTCTATCATCTGATAGCTGTTGGCATCTATTGATGGTCTTTTCTCATTCAAGTTGTGATTTTCCTGGTCCTTGGGGAAATGGGTGATTTTTTTAACTTTCTCCTGGACATTTTGGATATTATATAATGATACTCTGGAACCTTTTTTTAATACTTATTTTTTAAGCAGGCATTCCCATCGTT
>NW_006430735.1:10865910-10877980 GCF_000325575.1 Pteropus alecto | reverse complement strand
CCCACCGAGAGCACCTCAGCAAAAGTGGAGTGTTTACACTGTCTCTGCAGATGCATGGTGTAGAACCATAGCTCCCCCTAGCCTCTGTTTACACTTTCTTGGTGAAAGTAGGGCACCAACTCACACCTAATCGTTGCCTTCAAGGGGGAGTATAAGCTCAGTTCCTGGAGGGGCTCTGCTGACACTCAAGAGGAAAGAAATAGAGCACTGACTCATACCACTTTTGCTACAGGGTGGGAGTAGAAACTCACCTCCATGCTGCCCAGGTGACACCAGTAGAGGGGAGGGAGGCAAGTGGAATGTCACCTCACTTTGTCTTGCTGATGGTAAGTGGGGTGGAGGCTCACTTCCCCATTGGGCCTGCTGAAACCAGGGCAAGGGGAAAATGAAGTGTCATCTACCCTGCCTTGCACCACCTTTTTACACCTTGTTGATACTGAGTGTGACTGTAGGCTCACCTCCACTGGGCCAGTACCAAGGTCCCTGTGAGATACATCTTTTTCCCATTGTTCAGAGTCTTCTTAGACTTTTTTGTTATGTCCAGTATTTTTTTTTTTAATTGTAAGGGAAGATGGTCTTACAATGGGGTTTGCAATGGGGCTATTCTATCTTGGCTGGAATCCAAAATCCTGGAACATTACTTTTTAAAATAGGAGCAGTTAAACAAATTTTACTATACTATTTAGAAGCTTTGAAGATTCTCAACTGTATATTAAATAAAATTCTTACTCCTGGACTTGACTCATTCAATTTCTTCTGCAAACGGTCCACTGTGCACCCATCCTCAACTGCTGCTCCTCAGCTTGGCTCCAGGCCTGTTCACCTTCCCTTGAACTATTCTTTCCGCCCCCTGCCCATTGTTTTTTTTATCTGCTTTTTCCACTTTTCGCCCAAATCTTTCTGTACCACAAGTCCAATTCAAATATTCTGTCCTCCTTTTTCAGTCCAGTGAGAATTGGCTGCTGCCTCTCACAAGCTATAGTATTTACTACATGTAAGAGAATCGTCACAGTCTGTATTACAGTCTTGTATTTGTGTACGTGATTGATCTCCCCTGCTGGACTGTAAACTGAGTTATTCCACCATCATTTTTGATCCTTTGCTGTGTGCTTAACACTGTTTTCGGTGCTTGGAGATAAAAACAGGAAATAAGCCACAACAGCTATCTTCAAGGAGTTTGCATTATAGGAGTACAGACCCATGGTGAAATGATTGCAATTAGTGTCATAAATATACAAGTGGATGTTTTTACAAATTCAGGCACAAGAGATGATCTCGTCTATGTTTTGGTGGTGGTCATAACATTTAGCACATTGCTACACTGAAAGAAAGAGCTTGAAAGATGGGATAAATTGATGAAACTGAAAATACATGATTGGTCTCTTAATCTTAAGTGTTACAAGTAGCAATTAAATATCAGAAAGTAAGGGGGCATCAGAGTCATTCACTGAAGTAGCAAATGATTACATCAATTCCCCGGGCGGCATTCGATGTCAGAGATGCAGTGCTCTTTGGGAAAGCTGTATTAATAGCATACTAAATGCAGTGATTTTAAAGAATGCTATGTTTAGTAGCTATGAAGTATTTTACATAAAAATAATAATAGCCATTACTTGTTTTGTGATTACTACATGACAGTCACTTTTAAAATGCATTTAGGTGTTAATTCATTTAACTTCATCACAATCCTATATGGAAGATATCGTCACTCGTATTTTACAAGTCCAGACACTGAGACTAATAATGGTTAAACAGTTTGGCCAAACTAGTAAGTAAGCTGCCAGTTTTTTTTCTCATACTCCTGTATGAGTGAACCAGTGTCTGAAAAGAGAGATTGGGGGCTTTAGTTGTTCTACTTTCTAACAGTCCTCTTTCAGACAAGTCATCTAACTTTTGCATAAATTATCTAACTTGTGGTTAGTAAAATAATACTTAACTTTACAGAAAAATGTGGACAAGTGTTAAAGAGAAATCCACAGACTCAAAATAGCATCACTTGTGCTAAAAGCCCATGATGATACCAAACCTAGATTTAATACCTGATCTAACTGCAGTTTCAACGTCTCCCAGAACTGTAGTCTTACTCAACCAGTCTGGGATTTTCTGGCCAAGCACCAGTAAGTGTCACATGAGCACTCTTCCTTCCCGATAGAAATGAGAGGCAATCTGCATGATAAAAACTCTTCGCATTTTCTTCTCCCAAAGAAAAGGTGTCCTGTCTCCAAATTAATGGATTCTTCTTAGACTCACTCTCTTTCTGCCTATATAAGTGCCACTCTTTGAAGCTGGGTCATTCTTTCAAGTCTTCTTGAATTCATGTCCCTGGGTTACAGTCCTCAGTAAGGCCCAAATAAAACTCTTTCTTAAATTTACAGAGATTCAATTTTCTTTTTGATGACAGAAGATAAATGCTCTCTAGAGAAAAGGTGACTTGTAAATTCTATGTGTACGTAATTATAGTTTTTCTTCATGGCTCCCTTGTAAATATGTGTTATTTCCCTATTTTAGGTAAATGCGAGGCATAAAATTCTGACAATCATGACATTAACGATAGAGATGAAATAACTAGACAAAGCAATAAGTGTTAAGTGCCTATGTATATTTAACATTGTAGGTTCAGTTGATAACTGATTAAGTTTGGCAGGTTGGCTATCTAGATTAATCAATTTAGTCTAAAATAATTTACACTGAAGCCACATTTTTATACCATCATTTCCTCCCTAAGTTCATCAGATTTACAGCAGTTTTGCATTTTGGGCTTGGAAAAGTTATAGGTCCATGTACATGTACGTGGATGAGTTACAGTTGTCCATTATATTGAACAAGTTATGAAATTCTCTTAAGGCTCAAATTCATCTGCCAAATGGAGATAATAGCTATCTTCGAGATCGTGAGGACTAGAGTAAATAGCATAGTATTTGGCCATAGTAAACACTCAATATTAGCCTTTAGTAGTATTTCAGAAACTTTAAATTTCTAGGCGATCGCTAAGTCATTTACACTTTCTCAGTATTCCAACTTTTCTTGTCAGGGAAACTATTAGTGCTGCTGAATATAAAAGGGCACTTTGAGACTCTGTGTAAGAGAAAGAAGACTGTAATTATTGTCTGTCTTCCCAAATAGGTCCTCGATTCCTATTTTTTCGCATTTCATCCCAAAAGTACATTTATGTTCATGAATTTTAAATCACTGAGGAGAATTGAGAGGATGGGAAAATATCAACATTTATAGAGCATCTTCTGTATATCAGCTTGCTAATCATTTTGTGTGTATCACATTTAATCCTTACAACACACTTTCAAGTTTAGTATTGCGCTAATTTTTTAGATGAGAAAACCAAGGCTTACATAAGTTATGTACTTTTCTCAGGGTCGCAAAGCTATTGCTCATTTATTGCTATAGACTGCCCTCTGTTAAAACAGATAATAAATATTAAAAATCTTGGCACTGCCTCAAATTTGTCGTGAGATAGAACTCTTAATTCTTTCCAGTCATTCTTTGCACCCCCTTTTTTTAATGATTGGGGGAAAAAGTTTTCCATCTCTGACTCTTTAGACCAGGGGTCCCCAACCCCCAGGCTGTGAACCGGTACCAGTCCATGGCCTGTTAGGAGCTGGGCTGCACAGCAGGAAGTGAGTGGCAGGCGAGGGAGCAAAATTTCATCTGTATTTTCAGTTGCTCCCCAGTGCTAGCCTCATCACCTCAGCTCAACCTCAGATCATCAGGCATTAAATTCTCATAGGAACACAGGTCCCAGTGCCAAAAAGGTTGGGGACCGCTGTTTTAGACCATTAGACTAATTTCCTCCACACAGTCAAGCTTCTTCAGTATTCCTTTTTAATTCCTACACATTTAGAGTGTCTCATAGCCTTTTAATTTTTTCTCATCAGTTTCCTAGGGCATTTGCAATTTGCATAAATACTAGTTCCCTCATCACCTTTAGCTATGTAGTCAGAGCTATTGTGAGAGGAGGGTGAATTTGAGGAAATTCTGTGAGGTGAGAAGTTTTGAGGGGGCTGTAGAAGTCCCTGGAGGCATGTGGTAGGAAGGATGCGCTGTGTTACCCGGGACCCTGAGAGGCAGTCCCAACGTTGTCACCTCCTAACTGATTTTAGGCAAGTTGTTTAGCATCTCTGTGCCTCATTTTCTTCACTTTATAAAATGAGGATCATAATTCTTAACAGTTCTGAGGATGCAGTGATGCAAAACGACATAGTTCTTGATAAATCGTAACTGTTGCTTTACATTATAAATAATTGATTTGAATTTTATAAAGAGGTAGAAAGTTCCAATGGAGGGACTACAGAAGAAATGCTATTTTGTGTATCTCCTGAACTGTGTATTTTGGCAACATATTTTTTAAAAAGTTAAACCCTGTACAAGTTAACTATACATGTCTCTGGAGCTTAGTTGGCCTATGGTCCAGTCTTACAGTCTCTTGTTCTAGAACACACCCATTTCTAACAGTTCCATGGGTTGATCCAGACTAGCGCTCTCCTCTAAGTATCTTGTGACCAGAAACCATGTGCCAGGCACTCTTCTGAGCACCTTACATCTATTAACTCATTTTAATCCTCACAACTCTGCGATATAGGTACTATTACTATCCCCTTTTGCAGATGAGGAAATGAAGCACAGGCAATTAAGGAGGCCAAGGTTACATAGGAACAGAGCTGGAACCAGGTTTCAGATGTAGGCAACCTGGCTCTTAATTGCCATACTGTGCTTTCTGATATTTGTGTTTCCAGAAGTAGAAGAAAAGGTGCATTTCTGATCATTTTTAAATTAAGAGGAAGATTCGAATGATTTAGATCAGTACACTTTTCTCCCCAGTTCTCCTTATAACCATCTGGGCTTAAACCTTTGGAAAGGAGGAGGAAAAGGCTGGTTCTGGCATCTGACTTCCTCTGCCAGGTCCTTCTGAAGTAAATGGAGCTGAAAGCCCCCATTGTGTAAGCTCCCGGCCTGCCCCGCCCCCCAGCGAGAAGTCATGAGCAAATCTTGAGTCTCTACATAACTCTAGAGGCCTATAGAGGAAAACTCTTCATTAACAATGCATTGATTTGTGACTGCACTTTTATAAAAAGAACAGCTTTAATAGAGGCTCCCGCAGCTTTTTTTTTTTTTTTTTTTAATGTAGTGTTCTTGGTTACTTGCAAAGCACTGAAGAGGAATTAAGTTTTAGATGGGTACAAGGAATCTTCAGATGTGTTGCTGCTAGCACTTTTTTTTTTTTTCATGGAGTGTAAGGGTGAAAAGAATATTAAATTTCAGAGAGGATTATCGGGAAAGAGAATTTCTTCTCAGTTGGTGAAACACAGCCTAAAGGGGGGAAAATCTTTTATCTAGCTCTTGCTTTAATTATTCCATATGATGAAAAAAATTCCTCTGTCTTGATTGAAAAAGAAAGTGAAAACTCATCATTTCAGTCTTATAGTAAAAAACTTATAAACATGTTTAAGAGAAGAAAACAGGGCTGGGTAGAAATTTTTTGTCAGACAAAAGGAGGATTTGGACTTTAGTCACTCCAGTCTAGGAAAAGGAAATGATTTATCGAGAGCTTACCATGTGCCAGACACAGTTCATACATTATCTTATTTATTCTCACTTCGAATCCATGAGGTAAGTATTGTTTTCCCTGAGGTGTTGGGAAAAGGCAGTCATCCTTAATTCCCCTCCACCTTCTTATCCCTCTTCTCCGCCCCCAGACACTATTGGTGGCTTCAGAGAGAGGAGCTGCTTAGAGGTGGCAATCTATTGGAAAGTGAGCAAAGTGAAGGAAGAGAAAGTGAAGGATTTTTCCTACAATTCTGTAAGCGTAGCAAATATCTGTTTTCATTTTGCCTCTTTATGTAGGCGGGCTGCAGAAGATTATAGGTGAGCTATATACCTCCCAGCTCCTCAATCCACCCTATCCCATCCCACCACCTCCATATAAGTCCAGACTGTGGGCTTGACATCGATGTCCATTTCTTCCTCTCCTTCCCAACTGCTTTCCCTTTAGCCTGTGTTTTTTCCTTTATTCACCTGGACTGTCACAATGATCTCTTCAGCTGGACTTCCTGATTTTAATCTCATCCACATATAGTCCCTTCTTCATACTGTTGCTGATTGGAAATGTGATGTTACACCTCTGTCTATCGTACTCCTTAAGTATCTCTCATTGCCTACAGAAAGAAGTTGAGTAAAAAACAAAAAATGGTAGATCTCATTAAGGGCCAACTAATCAGTATTACTGGGGGTTAGCCAGGCACCTGTAGTTTCGAAAGCTGCAAAGGCAATGATAATGTGCATCCTCTTCAAGAATCAGTGGTGCAGAGGGTCCAGGCTCCTTGGTATGGAACACAAGGCCCTCCATGATCTAGCCTATACTCAGCTCATGAGCCTCACTTCTCACCTTATGCCTACCTTACCTTATGCTCCAGTCATACCGATATACCTGACGTACCCGAATTCACAGTGCAATTTCACTCTTCTGTGTTCTTGCACTCCTACTGCTCCATCCTTTTATCTGAAATGCTCTTCTTTTATTTCTTAACTTCTTAGGGCGAACTCGTTTTTAATCTCGGCTCAGAAATCACTTCCCAGTAGAAATGAAGACTCTATTTCTCTCTTTTGGACCCTTGCCATATATTTTATGTTCGTCTGCAACACCAGTGCATTAATTTGTTTAAATGGCTGCTTTTTCATAATGGATTTGGAATATGTTTGCATTTTGAGTACTTGAGTACATAAGTTTATGGTTAATAAATGTTTATTGAATAAAATGAATACATCTTATATTTAACCCAAGGTCACACAGGACTCCAGTACTATTCTAAATCCCATGCTCTTCTGTTTTGCTCCCTGTAAGAAAAATATTGGGGCAATTGTGGACACAGTAAAGCACCCTATCTCTTAATGATGGCCCTGGAGAATCATCCCAGTGCCTATATGCTTAAAAAATATATTCAGGCTATAGAGATCATTAGTATCTTGCTTTTTATCACTTAATGTTACATTAATATATCTGATTAAATGTTATTTTAAGAAATATTTGTGTAGCTAAATCATATTCAATTATAGTTATCATATTTTTAAGCTCACATTTTTCAAACTGTGGCTTATAATCAACAGTTAAAAAATGAAATTAAATGCATTATATGTAGTAAAGAAATTTACTGTCTCATGAAGATTTGTCTGATTATATGCATATCTGTATATATACATGCAAATGTGTGTTTGGCATGTGAATATATATAATAGTCAAAAAGTTCAACAGCTGCTATTTTAAGCATTCTCCAACAGAAGGACATTTATAGTTTTTACTATTATAAACAACATTTTAATGGATTTCTCTGTGGATAACTTCTTGAGATTGTTTTCCTAGAAAAGATAGATATGGCAAATAATTGGGTCAAAAATACAATCTTTTTTTAGCCTCTTGATATCTTTACCAAATTATTTTCTAGAAATATTACAGCAAGTTACACCACTAGCAACAACATATGATACACTTAGGTGATTTTTAAAAACTGAACCATGAGTAATGAATGTTCCCAGGCATGAGAGAGGAAAATGCATTGCAGGCAGAAAAGGCAGAAAAATGAAAGGAATTTGAATGGGGTGCTGGAGGTGCCTATTGATTTGGAGGTTGATGAAAAAGAGTAGAGGAATATAGTATATGGCTTGAGGCCAGGGTTCAAGGGCTTTATGCAACTTGCTAAATTTTTGGTCATTATTCTTTGAGAACTAGAGCACCAAACGTTTTGAAAACAAAGTGATGAGATGAGACCTATATTATAGAAAGAGAAATGGAGAAGAAACTAGGCTTTAGAAAACAGTTAGAAGGCTATTTAAATAATTCAGATAAGAAATGCTGAGAAAGTGGACTAGAGTCAGGGAGGTGGGGATAGATAAGAGGGTGCCATTTTGAGAGACACCTCTTACATAGGATAACATGGCTTGAGGATTTATAGTTAGATGACTTATACAGAGTAACAGAAATGGGGACCCTGTTTGTCTGAGGAGAGCCGATGGTAATAAAGCAGAACTCAGTCTTGCGTCCCAGTGGAAAAATCATTGGACAACTTACTAAAAAATTTCCATGGGACCTTAGAGGGCTTTCCAGCCTCTGGCCCTGATGCAGTGGTTAAAATCTACCTACAATGGAATATGCATAAGTTATGCTAATATGCATATAAGACTCTGGTTCCTCTTTAATAATAGCAGAGTGTGTTCTGGACTTGGATATAGTGGATACAGTAATTGGCTGACTAGCTGTGTAACCTTGGCCAATTGACTTAACCTGTGCAGCTAGTTCCACTTTTGTAAAATGAGTACCATAGTATCTGCCCTATTCATTGTACAATGTAGTTATAAGTTTCAAATGAGATTACAGATATGAAAAGTATCTTGAAAAGTACAAAGGGTAAAACAAATAAAATGTTATTATTATCTCCCATGGTTTTATGTAGGCCTGAAAGGGCGCGTCCAGCCCTAAGGACAGTCAAGTTCACGATGACTGTTGATTCTGCAAGGAAGGAACAAAAAAAGCAGAGAGAAGATCACATGCTATTAGGGGTAGCGTTGCATGGAGAAGATCCCAATTCCAAGTGATAACATAAGGACTTGGAGATATCAAAACATAACAGAACAGGGACTGCTTTTGAAAAATCCACTTTAACATTCTGCCACTCTCCAGCACTTAGCGCATTGGTGTTGTCCTAACGACATTTCCTGGTGGATAGTATAAGAGGGTAGGGTAGGGAGAAATGCTCTGGTAAAAAGTTGTTATCTTCACTGTAACATGAAATGGTGCCATGGTTTTTCTTTTTTTCTTCGTTTTGTTTTGTTCAGGTTAAAACGTAGGCAGCATCCTGCATTACGTGTTATACATTGCACTATTTCCTTTTCTTGATCCTTTTAGGGCTCAGGCATTGATTATTCAGTAGCTCTAGGGTGACACTTGCTGCAAGTTGTAGGAACTGCATCCTTTAAAAATTGAACATTTGGATTTCGGCAGGCATGTGAGGTGTGTTGGATTAGTAACTACACTGATCCCACAAACTTCTCATAAAAACCAGTTTCATTGTGCCACGGAATACCACATTCCTTTTTAATTGATGTACACCTGGAAACCGAAAGCGAGGTAATAAATATCGTTGAGTGCCACAGTGCACTGTGCTGCCATCGTGTGGCGTAAGAGGCAATGGGGCGTAGTGGCGTGCCCTGGCCTTGGAATTACTTGGGGGGTCCTGCAGTTGAGTTGCAGCCCTGCCACTTACGCTGTAAGCTTTCTGTGGGTCATAAAACCTACCTTGCCTACGCAGTTGGATTGTTATGTGTGTTAAATAACGTGTATGTGACAATTCTTGTAAACTGTGTATAAAGTGGTCGTACTAAGACATCCTCAGGGGCCTTACACTCTAGCAGAGTATAGTATAAGCAATAAACGATAACGACACAAGACCCATGAACAGTATTGGTAGCAATAATAATAGCTAACCCTCTGTGGTGGTTTAATACTGGGCCAGTTTAGCTAAACTGGGAATGCATCTCTCAGGACTCCTCCCTCGTATGGTTCTGAGTTAGGGTTGGCCTCAAGAGAAATTCACGACAGATTTGGAAGGCGGAAGTGACACAGCAGCTCCTGTGTGGGGAAAGTTGGTTCAGTGCATGGGGCTACACTGGCTGATGCTGTTGACGTTCTCCTGCTTTGAATTTATTGGAGTCAAGCAGCTAGTGGGCCTGGGACTCCTGCTCCCACCAGGTCTCCAGCTCCTCCAAGCGGTGTGGGGCATCTGCTTCTTTTCTGCGTCATCAGCAATGTTTGGGTTAAATGCAGTGAGAGAATTGTGGATTGCTGTTTTCCTTGCTTTCCTCTGCTTTGGTCCAGAGTTTCTTCCTCAACTGACTTCTCTTCTGACCTAGCGCTTCAAGGCCACGATCAGATGCGGAGGTAATAGTCTTTCTCAGCAGCAGTCTTCATCACCTCTCCTTTGTGGTTCCTGATTAGTGATTTTTCTCTGATCCTCTAGCTTTCCTCTCGCAGAACTTTACTTACCCTGCTTTCCCCACAGTAGTATAAGGTCTAATCCTTGTAATAAAACCCTTATTCCATATCAGTCATAGAGGTGCAGCTTCCCTGATGAACCCTCCACGATACATGCTCATAGAGACTCTTCTAAACATTTCACATATATTTACACATCTAATTTACCACACAAGCCTGATGAATAGATCTTATTTTATCTACATTTTGAAGAAGAGGCAACTGAGGCATAGAAAGGTTAAATAACTGGCTCAAAATCAGAGCCACAAAGAGTGGCTCCAGATTCTATGCTCTTACTTTCTGTACTATACAGTCTCTTCTGGTTATTATTCTCATTGCTGTGTTTTTGGAGTTCGTTGTCAGCAGAGAATCAGGAGGACTGAAGTTGCCTCTAAAGAGCAATGGGAATTGTATGAAAGAGCTGAGCCTGAGAGTACTGGTCTTGTGCTTCAGAGCAAATGCGAGCTCCAGACTGGGGCACCAATCTACAAAGAAGAAAGGACAGGCAAATGGTCAAAATTAAATCTAAGGTCCAAGGGTTGAATGGAGAAACAGGGTTGGTTAGGTTCTCAGAGGAATCTCATGCAGGTTAGCATAGGAAAAATCCAGCCAGGTTAAAAGGATCTGCAAATCAAGAGTGGGAATCCAGTGTGAATTCAGCTTCCTGACGTAATGACTGTGGTATAAGTCGAAAAAGAGGAACTGGTAGTCATGTTATGACTAGATGAGCAGCTGCTAACACTGATCTTCCTAATTTCTCTTGCCTCAACACAGCCTGGGGTCTGGGGCAGTTTAAGCCCACAGGTGGTAGGTAAGTGGATATATGTGATTTGTGCCACGTCCTTTCCTTTGGAGACCTACCTTCCTTGATTCTGTGTGGTTCAGGTGGGGATAACCAGCTCCTTCACTGTACTTCTAAGACCAGAGAGGAGCATGTGCCAGGCTTGGGTAGTTTACCAGAGCCTTGTTTACCAGAGCTATTGAAGACAATGTAGGTTGGAGTTGGCTCTATTCCCCTGGCCTCAGTGATTGGTTCATGGATGATAATGTGATATCAGCAGGACCAGACGACGCTATTGGAATGATGTCATTTCTTTTCCTCTGTGACTGTGAGCTAAAAGCACAGGATAAGTTGGAACTACTTGCCCATCCAAATGAAGTTCTCTCTCTTTTTGGAGAGAATGAGCCCAATCTGCAAAGAAAAGCAAAACTGAGGGAGAGCCTAAACCTTGCTATTCGAGAGCCTGGATCCAGTCATACCTGAAGATCTAGCTCTAGGCCTCTGCTGTCCAATATGTTGGCCACTAGCACACGTGGCTTGTGAGCACTTGAAATATAGCTAGTCTGAATTGAAATGCCCTGGAAATGTAAAATACCAGATTTCTAAGACTTATTGTATTAAAAAAAAGGTAAAATCAATAATTTAAACATTCTGATTATATGTTGGGAATAGAATAATTGTAGATATTGGATTAATAAATGTATCATTAAAATATATTAATAAAATGTATTATTAATAAGATATATCATAAAAATTAATTTTATCTGGATGTTTTAACTTTTTAAACATGTCTATTAACAATTTTTAAATTATGTATCTCATATTATATTTCTTTTGGTAAGCATGTCTCTATGCTTTTTAGTTAGAGTAGCCAATAAATTCCTTTTTTTTCTGATTGTAATTTGAATTGAGTTTTTGTCACTTGCAAATGGAAGAGTTATGACAGGCACATATTGGTTTTCAGCTTGGGAGGTTAGGAAGACATAGGAATGCCAAGCAGAATTTATATAAATCATCAGGATAGAGACCACAGAACATTAAGCTTTCCATATATGTGTCTCCTGTGACCTCCTAAATTACAAAAGTTGTCCTTATTTCTCTTCTGGGCACTGGGTACAGATTTACGAATGTTAGCTAGATGTTTCTCTTTGGCCATTCCCCACCACAAAATAAACATGTTTATAACCAAATTGTCAGGTCCTTCTGGTCAGCCATATTCAAAGACTGAAAATCATCCTTGATCTCATCACCTTTCC
>NW_006430735.1:10853043-10865892 GCF_000325575.1 Pteropus alecto | reverse complement strand
AAAACAGACTTCTGAGCCTGGGTGAACTTTTCAGATCCTCTAGGTGGGTGTAAACACAATTCGTAGCTATGAAAACTTCATGGTCAGAAAGTCTGCTGAATCATTCTCCATGCTCTTTGCCTGTCATAGCTCTTCCCAAGTGACAAAAGCAGGCAATTGCTATTTTCTAGCCCTACCTTTCTCCAGGAGAAAGCCCCTGGTGTAATTGTTTGGGTTAAATGATCTGCTTGGTTGCACTGCCCCCTTGTGGTGCCAACAAATATTGGTTAGTAGTGCACCCAATAAAAAATAGGCAAGAATTAGAGACATTATATTATTCGGTTTTCATTTGCTTATTTGTTTTCACACAAGAAGAGACATATAACATTTGATTCATTTACTTATCAAGTTAATACTAGAGAACAAACCTTACTCATTACGTTTAAAGTAATAAAAAAACATATTTCAATATTAAGGGTGAAAGAAAGGAAAGGAGCAGAAAAGGGAACGATTAGAAGAAACAAAGACCTCAAGAATGAGAAAGAGAGAGGATAACAAAAGGATATTTTAAAAATAAAGAGACAAGGAAAGATAGATAGAATGAGAAACAAAGACACACGGGGAAAGAGACTATTGTGAGAAAAGCATTTACTATGGATGAGGTTTCTGCAGAGTCCATTGTTATTTTCCCAAGAATGATTCCTAGCAGCTCAAGACAAGGACTGGGGCCCTTTTTGGGTGGTGACTAAGTGGGCCTTCTGAGGAAAATAGTGAAGGGGTATTGAGCAACTTACAGCTAAGACTGGGCAAAGCTGAGTGGGCGGACGGTTATAGGTACAATGCTTGATGCTTCTCCCCATAGTGCCTCATACTTAGCCTTAGGTTGGGCATCTCTCAACTTCCTATAGGAAGGACTATAAGAAACTGAGGATAGAGGGCCACAAACATAATAGTGTGCTAGAAGCAAGTGACAAGGCAAGCTCATCCTGTTTGGGACTGTACTAGTCAGCTCGAGCTGCTGTAACAAAATACCATAGACTGGGTGACTTAAGCAACAGAAACTATTTTCTCACAGTTCTGGAAGATAGAAGACCAAGATCAAGGTGCCAGCAGGGTTGGTTCCTGATGAAGCCTCTCTTTCTGGCATGCAAACGGTTGCCTTTTCACTGTGTCTTCATGTGGTGGAGAGAGAGAGAGTGTTCTGGTGTCCCTTCCTTATAAGGACTCCGATCCTATCTAATTACTTCCTAAAAGCCCTGTTTCCAAATAGAGTCATGTTGAGGGTAAGGGCTTTGACATAGGAATTTTGGAGGGACACAATTCAGTGCACAAAAAGGACCACGTTAGAATGTTGGAGCATTTGTGGTGAGAAAGTCCTCTTCCACCTCAGTAGAGTGGTAGGTTTAGGAAAGGTCAACAAGGCACTGGAGTGGGATGGAAGGATAGTGGCAATGTGGTGATGATGGGGTGGGAAGAGATAGCCAGGATGATGCCTATATCATGATTAGATCCTCCCATCATCTGCCATGTAACAGAGAGAGGAAGAAAACAGTAACTCCAGCTCTGAGAGGATCAGAGGTGAAATTTGTTCTATGACCATGAAGGTGAACTTGTAATGACGCTCAAGTATAATGGCCACTCAAGAACTCTGTCAGAAAAAGGAAGGAGCTCTGGCAGAACTGAGTTTAGTTTCATTTCTTAAAAAAAAATTGCCCACATCTTTCTCAGGTTTATGACACCTAGGAGACATAGACATAGTGACGCAGAGGGAGACAGCAAGTAATGTGGGCTGATGGACAGGTGAGGATCGTCTGAGGGGAGTAGGAGAGAGACAGAACCACATACACACAGATGAGCTCCATTTATACTAATAAACCCAGAGGCACTTTCTGTAGTGGAGAACCTTTATTATCTGGCCTTCTGGGTTATCACTGTTAAAAATCTTAAATATTAGGTAGTTATTTTCCCAAGTCACAGGTGTTGCTGGGGTGGGGGGTGGGAATGTAGAAGTGGGGAATGTGATTTTTGATCCTTGTCACTGAGATGGATGGCATTGAACCAAGGACTAGGATCTAGTTTGGGGACGAGAGGCTCCTTTGCATTCACTCCTGGTGTAGTGGACCTGGAAGAAAGCCAGCTGGAGGACTCATCCCGCTGTGTTCTCCAAAGCAGATGCACTTTGAGAAATGATTAGTTTCAAGCCACCAGCCTCTCTTCAAGCCAGGGAAGAATGTAATGGAGCAGAGTCATAATAAGTATGTTTACACATCTATTAGGATGTTAGTAGAGAGGAAGTGGGAGGTGACTAGGAACTCACATTCAGAAGAGCTGGACCTTTTTGAGTTGGTAGAGAAGAGACAGCAAAGGGGCTGAGCATGAGAACGAATGAAAATCAAATTGCCATTTAAGTTCAAGTACCTTGAAAGTCTTGCTTAAGCTATTTAGAAAGCAGAGCACAGCAAGGCCAATTTCACAGAGCTCAGTATCCCCGGATCAGCAACCGTCTGTGGTGGGTGTACATAGCCACCTTATCAGACGCAAGGATAGAGGAGGCAGCAGGAAATCTTTAGGGGTGCAGTACATCCATGGACCAAGAGCCATGCAACACCCGGCAAGGTAACTTAGTCCCGATATCTTCCTTCCTTCTTGTGCAGAGCTATGAGCTAGAGTGCAAGCAAAGTATGTTTAGCAGCGGAACGACTAAAGTGGGACATAACCTCTGTGGGGGCTTTGCGTCCAGGAGACTAAAAGCTGTTGGAGAGAGAAGAGACAAGAGTTTAGAGATTGCATGAGAGGAAGTTGAGGGAATCTTTGGTGCCTGATGGGAGGAGAGGAGTGTGTGTGTGTGTGTGTGTGTGTGTGTGTGTGTGTGTGTGTGTGTGTGTGTAGCTGTCCAAACTGAGTGAAGGGTGCGACATGGAGAAAATAAGTAAATAAGACCTTTCTGCCTCAATCAGTGAGCTCAGAGAAAAAGCTACAGCTCCCCTCTCCTGGGTCACCTCAGAATTCTCACATTCCGAAAGTCTGTGTTTGTTGCTGCTGTTGCTGTTGTTGTTATTTACTCTTTCTGGGATAGAATTGAAAGTCCAATACTTAGGAGAGAAGCAACTTTTTTGGAAGGTTTATTTTAGTTAGTTATAGTGGTTGGTAAGATAACTATCCCTGTGTTCAGAGTTCCAAGGTCAGCGTGCCACATGCCACATGCCACAGCTTGTTAGGAGGATGGGAGCGAGTGCGGGGTCTCTGAATTGCGCCTCTGAGGACACGCATTGCCCAAGATTCTGCAGTTCGGTGGTTCTGCTGTTACCTCATGACCACAGCAACGCCAGAGACCCAGCTGGCCTTTTGTGGCTTGCTGATATCATGGTAGAAGAAGCAATGCATCAGGACCTGCTCACAGAGCTAAACTGTCCCAGAAGTTTGCAAAGTCTAAATTCTTTTTTACTTTAGAGCAGGGGTTGACACACTTTTTCTATAAAGGGCCAGATAGTAAATATTTTAGGTTTTGTGGCCCAGTTTCTGCTGCAGCCATTCATCTCTGCCATTGTAGCATAAACGCCATCATAAATAATATGTAACCAATGAGCAAGGCTGTGTTCCAATAAAACTCTTATTTATGAAAACAAGGGGCTGGCTGCTGGCTGCTGGCTGCTGGCTGCTGGCTGCTGGCTGGATTTGGCCTGTAGGCCATAGTTTTCTGAACTCTGATATAATATGTTTAATAATCTTTTTCCATCTTAAACTCTTGCCATCACCAGAACCACTTATATTCCATAGTTATCAGGAGAGAAGAGAGGGGCCTGAAAAGTCAAGGTATGTATTTGATGCTTCTCACTGGGGCTTGTCCCTTGAATACCACAGATATGTACTCCTGATCAAGCAACATTTAAAACTCTTCTGGGCCTGAGTTACTGAACAGGGTTCTAAGTGTCCTCCCCACTGTCCTGTATCAATAGATACGTCAAACACCAAAATTACGTCGCCTCTACCTGACGAATATGGGGATGATGGAACAATTCAGCTCTAACTGTACCCTGACTTTAAGAGTAGTCTCTAAAATGTTTCCAGATAAAAATAGAATTCAGGATATCACTAACTAAGGTTAAAGAAATGTAGGTGGGATAAATGCAAATTAATTTTACTAGAGGTTGCCATTTTGCCTATCAGACAGCTAAGAATAAGAACAGATGTTTTCCTGGAGCCTTACCAAAGGGTATATGATTAGACTCACGGGTTTTGCTGGGAGATAAGTGAGAAATAGTGTATCTGTGTGGTTTTAATTTTAATTTGTGTTTCTCCTATTCAGAGTGAGGTAAGCATCTTTTCATATGTTTATGAAATGTTTCTTATCTGTGAATTTACTTGTTGATGGCTGTTGCCCTTTATTTTATTGAGTGATTAGTCTTTTGTTCTAGAACTTAAAAAGTCCTTATATACTTATGGAGGCTAGTTTTTTTTATGTAAGTTATATAAGTTATAAGTTGCACTTTCCTCAGTATGTTCATTTGTATTTTAATTTTTATTTTTTTTAATATAAGTGTTTTTTCTTTTCTTCTTTTTTTACATTTTAGGTAGTCAAATAAGGCAATCTTTTTTTTTTTCAATTCTGAAACTTAAGTCATATAGGAAAACTTTCATTCTTTCTAAGTTAAGAGGCATACGCCTATTTTTCTTTTAGTTTTTGTGTGATTTCATTTTTATTTATATAAATCCCTAACAATTTGGAAATTATTTGGGTAATGTGAGGATGGATTCAATTTTATTTTATTTTCCAAAGGGCTATCTAATTATCTCAACATCATTAAAAAGTCATTTTTTTTTTTTTAACCTATGTTTTGCGATGTCATTTTTTTCATATATCAAATTATCATATGTTCTTGGGTCTATTTCTAAACTTTCTATTCTGTCTGCTCATGTCAATATTATACTGTTTTAATTTTAAAGGACTATAATATGCTTTAATATCTTATAGACTAGTTCTTTTCCCCTTGCTCTTCTTTTATCAGGAACTTTCTGGCTGTTTTGTGCTGTTTCTTTTTCCAAATAGACTTTATAATTCAGTTGTCTAGCTGCAGAAACATTTCTGTTGATATTTTTGTTAGAGTTGAAATAAATTTATGAATTAACCCACAATTAAGATCATGATGATGCTGAGTCTTCTTATTGAAATATGTGGTATATGTTTCCATTTGTTCATATCTACTATAGAATCTCTCATGAATATTTATAATTTTCTTCGTTTTCTTTCAGTTCAAAGAACTTCCTTAAAAATTTCTCGTTGGGCAGGTCTGCTGGTGATGCTGAGTTGTTTCAGTTTTTATTTATTTGAAAAGCCTTTATTTTACCTTAACTTATGAAGATTATTTTCACTATATGTAGAATTCCAGATTGACAATATTTATTTTTCTTTTCAGCATTTTAAATATGTTATTAACTCCTGGCTTTCATTGTTTCTAGTAAGAGTTATGTGATAATTCCTAGAATTTTGGGGTCTTTTAACATATGGCTGCATTTATTTTTATCATTGATTTCCAGAAATTTGGCTATGATAAGCTTTTTTGTCATTTTGTTTATTTGTTTGTTTGTTTATTTGGATTGTGGTATGCTGAGCTTCTCCAATCTGGGTTGGATATTTTTCATTAAATTTGGAAAATTTTCAGTATTATTATATATGTGCATATATAAAAATACATATATAAAACTGCAACATCTCTCTCTCACTAGAAATTCAATCACATTTTATTGGATTGCTTGATATTACCCTATAGTTACTGAGGTTCTATTCATCTTTCCAGTCACCTCCACCTGACTACCTGTGCTTCAGTTAGGATAGTTTCCATTGTCTTGTCTTTATGTTCACTCATTGTTTTTTCAGTGTCCAGTTTGCTGTTATGGCCATCTAGAGCATTTTTAATTTTAGTTCAGTTATCAGATTTAAGTTATATATTTTCTATTCGGTTCTTTTATATAGAATCTCCTTATCTCTTCAGTTTCATTATCTCTTCATTCTATCTATCTTTTCTCTTAAATCATTAAACATTATTATACTATCTATTTAAAGTAGCTTGCTAATTGTAATTCTGTCATCTCTGGATCTGTTTCTATTAATTTAAAAAAAATTATGGATCACATTTTCTTCTCATGTCTGATAGTTTTTGATTGTGTGCTAGACATTGTAGATGCTACATTTTTTAAATAAACAGACTTTGGTTGTCTTCTTTTAAAGCATGTTGGGTTTTGTTCTGTCAGACAGTTAATTTAATGAAGTATTAGTGTGATGATTTCAAGGCGTATTTTTAATCTATGTTAGGATAGATCTATTGTAGGCTTAACTCTATGGTTTGAATAAGGCAACTCTTTTTTGGCTCTTTTAAAGCCTCAGCTGAATTTTTGGAATGTGCAGTGAGGCTTCTTTACATTGGCTGGTTGGAACACTCATGTCTCTGTGCATTCTCTGACTTCTGCAATCTCCACTCAATGCACAGATCTTGTCTCCAGTAGCTATTGTCTTTGTTGATTCATCTCTCATTCGTGCATGTGCAACTTAATCTTTGTTCAAAGTGTTAAGAACCTTTGCAGATTCCTTGCTCTGCCCCTCTGGGAAGCTCTCTTCTTTCTATCACAAGTCTCCACAGATTCTCTCCCCTTGATGTCCTGATCTCCAAACTATGTCTCTCTAGACAATAAACCTATTATGCTTTGCATGAACTTACCTCCTTGAACCAGGGCTCAGAAATTGCTTTCATACAGAAAAGCAAGGAAATCATAAGGTTTACTTCATTTGCATCTCTTTTTAAAATATTGTTTGTTGTCTAGTATCTAAAAACATTTGCTTCTTAAGTTTGTCCAATTTTACCGTTGATTACTGTGAGACTATTAGGTTGGTATCAATTACTGTTATGGTCAGAAGCAGAAGTGTGTTCTGCAGTTTTTTTTGTCCTTGCCCTTGTTACTTGGCATGATATTCAGAAGGAAGCTTTGTAGATTAAATAAATAAACAAACCTAACCAACTTCCATCATCTTGCAAGATCCTGAAATCCTCATCCATAGAGTTGGCTATAAATATTTTTTCATCTCTATAGCATTTCATCTCTAAATCATTTTAGCTACCACATTTGTCTTTTGAATTTTGGCAGTTTGTCACATTTGCCTCTGAGCTTGTCACCATGTTGACCCTCAAATCTTGAGGGACTCTATACTGGCCTGAGCTGCTTCTGTATACTCAGACCCTAACCTTAAATCTCATGCCACAGCTGTGCCCTTGCCTAGTCCTTGTGTTTGGGTGTACAATCAATTGAGGATTCAGTTCTTCACAGAATAGGATGAGAGCAATAAGCCTCACTGGTCTCTAGAGTCACCGTAGACTATGAAAACACTCCAGTTCATGTGGGCATGGCCTGCGAATTCAGGCCAGCAGCCCCTGAAGTTGTTGCTGCTGACAGCACACCCTTTGCTGCAAACCTCATAGGGATTAATAGTGACTTTGCCTCTAAAGCTTCTACCTTTTGTGGCAATGAGACTGTCACTTCCCTGGAATCATAGATTCATTCACTGCAGCTGTTTAATTCCCATAGAGAACCAACATGGCTCTCCCTGTCATGCTGAGATGCTCTTTACAAAAGCTTTTTACAAAGACAGCATCCCCACTCCCAGTCTTTCCTTCTCTTCTACCAGGCAACTTGGTGACAATGTGTAATTGTTCTTGCAAAGGGGCATAGAGACACTGATTCCTTTTATTACTTTATCTTGGACTGAAACTGTGGGCTCATATGACATCCAGTCACAATTTTATTTTGTCTTTTTAGCTTACAGAAGGCTTAGCTTCTCCTATTTAATTTGTAGAAACCCACATATGAAAGGAGAGAATAAGGGAGATTTTTAAAATATGATACGGTTTTTCGCAAGAATCTGCAGATGCTACATGCTTTTCTCCTTCACTGCAAATATGCAATCTCTCTTTGGAAAGAGCACAGAGAGACCCTGCCCACCTATCTAACAAATAATGATTACCATCTATTTAGTTTAGTCCTGTGAGAAGGAAAAATCCTTATGTGGTGGTGTCAGGCTATCTAGATCCCATTTGGGACATTTTCTGAAGAATATGTGGTATATCATGTAATCTAAATGTGTTGTCACTTGATTCAGAGCCCTCTTACAAAAAATTCTCAGGCAGCTTATTTCATTGACCATAGATATTGTTGCTTTATTTCCTCTCAGCACTCTAAGAATTAAGATTTATTATGGAGTTAATTAGAAATTTAATTTGGAAACAACAGGCACAATAAACATTAATTTCATATAGAAGCCAAAATATCTTTTGTTGCCAGCTGTGGTTTTTTTTACTTCATCTGTGGGGCTGAAATCTTGGGATATATTTCCTGGGCCTCCGTGAGCGGCATCATCCAAGTCCTTCTGTATCTCGTCCTTTCCCCTCGCTCTACTGCCGAGAGCATATCTTTAGTTGTTGTTTGGACCCCTGGGTAACATAGACATCTACTATATATATCACATGACCTTCCGTAAGGGACTTAAAAGGGAAAAGAACTGCAGTTACTTTTCTTTGTATGACACTCTTTGATTCTTCTTGTCTTCCTCTGACTGTTTCCTCCAGTCTCCAACTTCAGCATTTCTGTTACTGGCCAGCGTGCTCTTGCTAGAGTTTAACCGAGAGGCTTTTCCCAGTCAATTATTCCGCCTCTGCCGCTCTCTGTGGTGCATTCCTAAATTGCAACCACATTGCATTATTAAACATTTTCATGATAAACAATTCAGTGTGGCATTCAAAATTAAAAACATTCATCCTGAGGCAAATAGGAACTCTAGTTTATTGGAATGTGCTTTAATAATAATCTGATATTCCTCAGAAGGAGATTATCAAATTACAATTTGAGTCGCTAGGTGGTAGATATTTTTCTAGGGTCCCAGGGCCTCATGACCCTCTCTGAATTTACTCTTAGTTGTCAGCAGTATGGTTCTCACTGAAGCTGTGAGCTTTTCTCACAGAGCTGATTTTCCGTTAGAAAGTTTATCCCAGCTTCCCTCTCTTGCCACACTTCTTTGAGAAATAGGAACCAGTTTGCTTCCTGCATCATTAGTTCTGGGTGAACTACATTGTACTATTGTATCAATTAAGGTGTGCACTTTGAATAACACACCAAGCTCAGTATCACATAAATAAACAGGACTTTAACATTCTCACTATTTTTGAGAGAATTTTATTTGATTATCTCTTGAGGAACTCTCTAAAGTAATCTCAAATTCTTCCTTATATGTTTCTTAAGTAAGTGGCATTGCCTTTAAAGAGCTGCTCAAATCTACCTCTAAAGAGGCCACACTGCATAAAACGCAGCTGCGTTGCTTCCTGTATCTTCCAAGACTTCACAGCTCGTTTCTCAGCACCTCAGCTTCTCTAGTGCAAAATGAAATTGTAATAATATACAGCATTTAAAATTACTGTGAAAATACGGTGAGTTAATAAATGTGAAGCTCTTAGAACAGTGATTGAAACATTATTCTGTAAATGTTAGCTATTATCACTATTATTTGAAAGGACTTGTCATAAAGACATATTTTAAAATGTGTGTCAAATCAACATCATATTTAACACTATTCTTTCCCTGCACGCCCCAGTACCACTAATTGGATTTGTAGTTTAGGTCTTTCCAGGTAGAACCTGAATGAATGTAAGGCTGTGACTTTCAGTAGACCCTTCAGTAGACCATTGAGATATTGCTTTCCTATTTTGACTTTCTGAGTTTTACTCATTCTTTCAATGGTCTCTGCTACCAACTGAGCTAGCCTCCGATTTTACTCTTGCTCTTTCTCTCCTTCCCCTCTCCCCAGCCACTGGGGAGTATTTACACAGGCTAAGATTGGAGAATGATGTAGAGCAGGAACTTCGGTTGGCATTTGCAGCAGAGTCAGTTTTCCCAGTGCCTATCTCCCATATCTGGGTCCAGTACTCTCCCAGCCCCTCTCTTCCTGTCGCATCCTGTTTTAAGCAGTGGTCCATTTAGTTGGGATCCTATTCTCACTATTGAAAAGTTACCTGTTCTCGAGTCAAAAAATTAAGCTCAAGTTTCAGAAGGGTGTTATTTGAAATCCTTCATAAGCAGTTCATCCTCAACATGATATAGGAAGACTAATGGTGATGATGTGGTATGTTGTTAGGGGTGTTTACCATTTACCAGGTGCTGTAGACTGAATGTTGGTGTCCCTTCAAAATTCATATTGAAACCTAACCCCCACTATGTTGGTGTTTGGAGGTGCGGCCTTTGGGAGATGTTTAGGTCATGAGCACAGAACCCTCATGAATGTCATTAGAGTCTTTATAAAAGAGACACCAGGGAGCTCATTTACCCACTTTTCCATGTGAGATTATAGTGAGAAGACAGCTATCTATGAACTAGGAAGTGAGCCCTTACCAGACACCACAACTGCCAGCACCTTGATCTTGGACTTCCTAGACTCTAGAACTGTGAGAAATAAATTTCTGTTGTTCCATGAGTCACCCCGTCTATCATATTTTTTATCATAGCCGCCTGAACAGACTAAGATACAAGATGACTGGAAATGTGACCTTGCGCTAGGATGACCCTATACCCGTTCATCCAAGTTAGTCTCAGATTATATTAATAGTCCTGGAAATTATTATTTTTATTGAGATATAATTGACATATAACATTATGTTAGTTTAAGGTGTACAACATAATGATTTGACCTATGTGTGTATTGAGAAATGATTACCACAACAACTGTAGTTAAAATCTATCACTGTATGTAGTTAGAATTTTTTTTCTTGTGATGACAACTTTTAAGATCTACTCTCTTAGCAACTTTCAAATATGCAATACAGTATTTTAAACTACAATCACCATATTGTACTTTATATCCCGAGGACTTATTTATTTATTTTATAATGGTAAGTTTGTACCTTTTGACCACCTTCATCCATTTTTCTCATCCTCCACCCCACTTTGACATGCATCAGTGCACCCATCTGTTTTCTGTGTCTATGAATTCAGTTTTTCTTTCTTTCTTTTTTTTTTTAGATTCCACATGTAATATAGTATTTGTCTTTCTCCATCCGACTTATTTCACTTAGCATAACATCCTCAGAGTCCAGCTATGCCATAGGAGATGGCAGGATTTTGTTCTCTTTTACGGCCGAATCATAGACCATTATATGTCTCTACCATATCTTTTTTACCCATTCATCTATCAGTGAACACTTATGTTGTTTCATGTCTTGGCTAATGTAAATAAAGCTGCAATGAGCAGTTAGTGTTTTTGTTTCCTTTGAGTAAATATCCAGAAGTAGAATTGCTGGATCATATGGTAGTTCTATTTTTTTTTAATTATTATTTTTATGCCTACAGCACCTGGTCTTCCTAGGTAGTCTCCCATCCAAGTACTAACCAGGCCCGACCCTGCTTAGCTTCCGAGATCAGACATCGGGCTTGTTCAGGGTGGCACGGCCATAGACCATTGGTAGTTCTATTTTCAATTTTTTGAGGAACCTCCATATTGTTTTTCGTCGTGGCTACATCAATTTACATTCCCACCAACAGTTCCCCCGCCTTTTTTTTTTTTTAACATTCTGGCCAATACTTGTTATTTCTTGTCTTTTGGATAATAACCATTCTAACAGGTGTGAGATAATATCTCATTATATTTTTGATTTGCATTTCCCTAATGATTAGTGATATTGAGCACCTTTTCATGTAACTAGTGATTGGCCATCTGTATGTCTTCTTTGGAAAAATGTCTATTCTCTGCCCATTTTTTAAATTTTATTTATTTATTTTTTGCTATTTAGTCGTATGAATTCTTTATATATTTTGCATATTAACCCTTTATGAGATATACGATTTACAGATATTTTCTCCTTTTCAGTAGGTTACCTTTTCACTTTCAATGGTTTCCTTTGCTGTACAGAAGCTTTTTATTTTTAGTGCCACTTGTTTATTTTTGCTTTTGTTGCCTTCGTTTTTGTAACAAATCCAAAAAATCATCACCAAGAATGAAGTCTAGGAATTTCCTTCTTATGTTTTCTTCTGGTTTTACGGTTTCATGTCTTATGTACAATAGGAATTATTAATAGTGTCTCTCCTTAGAAGTGTCTTAGTTTGGGCAATAAATTATAAGGTCATTCTACCTTGAGCTGTTGCCTTGTAATTACCTTCCAAATTGTTTTGCGGCAGAAGTTCACAGTCTAACATCAATTTCCCATAGATCTCCACCTCTGCATTGCAGCCTGGTGGTTTCTCTAGGGTCCTCCATTTTAACAACTCTGTTACAAAGCTTCCAAGGAAGCTATGTTGAGAATTATGTTAGAAAGTCTGACAGAAGCATATTTATGGTGAAAGGTATGATGAAAATAGGACATCGGTCTCTACCACAGTAGAATAGAATAATCTGTTCTTGTTTTGTACCTCCTCCTGAAGCCTTCATTGATTGCCCAAGACAGGTGAAGAAATCTTTTGTGCTTATATATGATGCCCTGTGCTTATATTTATTTTAGAATTTACTATATTATATTCAAATTAACTTTGAAGGCAGGGACGATTTTGCATATATGTGCATTCCCAGGGCCTGGCACAATGCCTGGCACTAATATGTGCTGAAAAAATGTTTGTTGTTCTGAACATTTGTCATGCTCAATTGAACACAAGGCTATTTTTATCAACTCTACTATTGATCGAAGTTCATTAGTACCTATTAGAGGCTGCTGCCCACCTACATTATAAAACAAATTAATCCGATGTATTATCTGTCATACAAGCCATCCACCCAGACTGTGCTCCCAGCCTTCCATGTCTGGAAAATTCTCTTGCTTTTACCTCACATGAAGGCAGGTGAACCTCTTT
>NW_006430735.1:10852254-10853029 GCF_000325575.1 Pteropus alecto | reverse complement strand
TAACTTTTATGATACCCCATGTTCCTGATCACGTGATCCTAAGGCACAAAAAAATAAGATTTTAAAACTGAGGCAACACCTGTCTTAGACAAGAATTTTTTAGTAAGATCCTGTCAGGGACTATAGCCAATTCTAGAGAGACATTGTCACAAGGCCCATGGCCAAACCTATTAGTACCCTCTTTACCTGGGCCCATTGCCACAAGTAAAGCCAATGACATAAGTAAGGAAGGTGGTAATAGGGTGCCCTGGCCAAAGTTATAAGTCTGGGGTCTGAGATAAGAGCTGATCTTGACAAAAGAGACTGATTGTATAAAGAGAATCAATTAAAACTTAGAATAATTCTCATTCTCCGTCTGTAATTCTGGTAAAACATTTAAGAGTAGTGTCTCACATATGGTGTTTACACTCTGGATTTCAATTACCTAAGATGCTATTATATTGCTTTACAATGAATAATTGAGATTTAGGATTTTAGGATGGAAAAAAAATATTTTTCAAAATCCAAGTGACTATAGCAGTTTCCGCCTTTCAAGTGGGGTAGGGATGACATATTTCATATCAGGGGAAAAATATATGTCTGTACTGCTTCCTTCTACTCACTGAGGCCAGGGGGAGAAAGAAGGTGTTAAACTTTAAAGTCTCTGCAAGTTTTTTAGGGTTACCAAAGGTTAAGATAACACGTTGTTTTATCAAAGGATATAAGTGAATTTTTATTTATGCAAAAGTGAGCACAGACCTAGGATAGAGTGGAGAACTGAATAACTCTACATAAT
>NW_006430735.1:10839425-10852218 GCF_000325575.1 Pteropus alecto | reverse complement strand
GAGGTAGTTGGGCAACAGGTCAAAGTGGTCTGAAGATTTTTAAGTACACGTGGCTAATATCTAAGGTGTAGGCATTGCTCTGTGCAAATACCTTCATTGCCCCAAATACGTAATAAAATCTTTCATTCTCATCATGCTTTTGGGGAAAATCAAAACGTGAACGGGGTTCTACATACACATTGTTTGCATTGAGTATAGCAGAGCTTCTCAAACTTTAATACATGTGCAGATCACTGGGGATTTGTAAAACTTGCAGATTTTGATTCATTTGGTCTGGGGTAGGGCTCAAGATTCTGCATCACTGACAAGCGTCCAGGTGTTACCAGTATCCTTGGTCTCAAGACCTCCATTTTGAGTATCTGGGAGAGAGACAAGAGAACCATAGGCAAGAAATGCAGGTGAACTGTCACATGCTGCAGATTGGAAACTTAGAAAAGCCTTGAGAATATAAACCCTAGAGGTCCACAGAAATCTTAGGGGACAGTGTTAGACTGCCCACTGAACACTGGAGAAAAGGATGGAATCAATTTTATTAAAACTCAGATGACAAGAAGAAGGCAGCTGACACTTGAGATATAGGTACCTGAATTACTTTTTGAGTTTTAGGTTTGAAATCTTTTTGATTTGCTTTTCATCATCCTTTTTCCTTTTTTAAAAAAATTCTCTACTGTTCCTTCTTTTCCTTTCTTATTCATATCTGCATTTTGCTCACATGCAATGCATGGTCTCAACTGGAATCCTAGGAAGAAGAGTCAAGCTTGCTCTGGAAGTGTCACCCCTAATTAGTATCCTAGAAGGCCACCCTTTCATTAGTATTCAGACCTGGTTTCAGCCCAGATCATTAATGGACTCTTTTCTCTGAGGATGATAATTATGTGTGACGCTGATGTTCCCTGCCAGTCTGGGAACATGAAGAGCTTTATCACTGTGGTGGGTTCATCAGAGAGTTAAATGGCATGGCTGAAAGCTGTTCCACCAAGAAAACATCTTCTGACATTGTTAGCAGAGTTGCAGCCGTCATCAAACCTGATGTTGCTGCATAACCTCACGTGAGGTTCATGTAATCGCTGACGGATGAGAGCTCTAACACTGTGGTGTCTGACATCAGTAAACACTATTCATCGTTCTCAGCTCCTCTACTGAGTCACCACTGTAGGGAGGTTAAATGCAACAAAAACAAGAGTTTCTCCTCTGAAATCAGTTGTAATCTAGGATGCTCTGCATTCTGACTTTGTTAATATGAGCTCTGAAATTGTAGATCACATGATGTTTCCCAAAACCTCATTTTTTTCTCAGCTTTTCACTCTGTTGACCATTCTCCAGCCTACTGTTTTATAGCTTTTTGTGTATCAAAGAACTTCTGCATATATTCTTACTTGATGCATATGCCATTATCTGTAATTCTGTTATTGCTTCAACACCTTCCCAATGGAAAATTACTTGTCACTTTCTCTGGCTTATATTCATGGCCATGTGTTTCACAATATTATGCAAGCATTTCTCTCCCTCTCCTAATATTTCTCAGGGCTCTGGCTAAGTCTGACATATTGATGTATGGATGGCAGCTCTTATGTGGCAGGTGAGTGTGTAAGGTAAGCACGGATGGTAGTGCCAGGAATGAGAACCAGGCCAAAGAGCAGGTAAGAAACCAGGCAGGCAAACCGCAACCTGGGCAACAATTTCCTGAAGAGCAGATCAGAGCAGTAGGACTTATAGTGAGTGCTATAGAAGCCGAAGAGGTAGAGAAAAGCAAACAAGAAAACTGCAGTTTATGACAACTACAAAATCATGCTGTTTATTGGAGCCTTCTGCAGTCTCGGAAGTTTATGGACACTTCTTTCTAAGGTCAAACCTGTTTCCTGGAGTGGCTGCCTCTGGACCTGCATAGAAGTGAGTGAAATAACTTGCTAGAGTGGAGGATGGGGTAGGAATCTAGAGCACAAAGAGAAAGTCGGTTCCTGATGTAGCCACACTAGCGTTCATGCAATTTTGGATACTTCCTATATATAAAATTATAGGATGACCCAGGAGTACTGCTGTCTGGAAGGGACAGCACCAATCATATTGCAGTCTGGGTTTTAGAAACATTTGTATGGAGCTGGCATGAACTTTACTACTAGCGCAATGCCTAGTAGTTCTTATCGCACAGTAGGTACTGTTAACATTTGTTGTACTGAGCTGGATAATGTGAGCAGGCTGGGGTTTGTCCATATGGAGCCCTTGATGCATGAATCAGGTAGCAGGGAATTAATATGAGTTAAAAAGGGCAAAAATATTGAGAAAATAGAACACAGCAATAGAAAGAAGGCTGCATATTAGGAGAAGGGCTATCAAAAAAAGGACACAGTGTGAGAAATTCAGAGGTGGGCATCCCCAGGGTAGATTAATTCAGTCACTCTCTAATTAATGTTTTCGAGGGGCCAGCTCTTTCATTCTTTCTGGTCTCCATCCCCACTAGGGTGCTTTTTCTTCAAGACCGACCTTCCCATGGTGATAAGATGACTACCACTGTCTCTAGCTGCAGAAAGACCCAACAACAAATGGGATTATGGGGACTGTCTCTTCTAGGTTCTCCTTCTTGATAGACAGGTTTCAGTAGATCTCTCCTTATAGCTCTTTAGCAAGAACTAGGTTCCTGTTTACTCCTAAATCAATCACTGACAAGCAGAACGAGGTTTCCATGAGTAGCATATCTTGTGCTGAGCAGAATGTATTCCGTGATGCTAGAGGCTCAGGTTGGAGCTAGACTCTCCTTAAATACTAGATAGGAGAGAGTAGATAGGTAAGAGAGTTTGGATAGGCTACCATCAATGTCTGTTAGAGATTTAGGGGGTTTGAGAAACTCTTTGAATCAGTACTCAGGAAGGCCAAAGTTAGAGTCTTGTATGCATGCCAAATTTCTCACCTCTGATGGAAAATGGATTGTACTCCAAATCACTGAACTAGGGTTGTACTGAAGACCATGTATGCAAGAGGGTTAATGGGAGAATGGAAGGGGAGAGGCTGCATCCTCAAATCGTGATCTCCGGAAGTGGAACCCACCTGTTCCCTTTGATGTTGTAGTGTGTCAGGGGAGCCTTCTTTTAGGAGATTACCCTTAGCCTAGCTCATTGCATGGCTCTACTGATGAGCTATGACAGTTGTTTCTCTTGGTCCTGTGACTACTCTGTATGGTCCTAGTTTAAAGACTAACAATGAGGATGTTCATTCCCCAAATCCCTCTCTCCTTACTAGTTAGATGTCTTCCCGCATCTCTCTCTGCCCTTCCAGCCCCTACTGCCCTTGCTCTATGGCCAGGCTCATGTACTACTTTTCAAGGTCATCTTCGAACCAGTGAGGAAATGCATTTTCTGGGACTTTGATAGCCTCATGGGGGAAGTTGGGAGTAGGACACCTCTTTCATGCTACCCCTTGTCTTACTAGAAAACTGTTCTGTCCAATCTGTTTCCTCCTTATGCTCCTTCTTCCAGATGTATTTCAAGTTCGAAGAGGCCAAAGTGAGTGAAGCTTTCTTCCTAATCAAGTTTTAGTCATGTTTTCCGTTTTCCACTTCTTGTTAGGTGGTCGGACATTCGTGACATTATAGTTGTAGGATTGCAAGGGTGCCTCGTTCCTATTTTATCCTTTACTCCCTAGTTAACACTTATACATTCCTTGGCTAAATTCAGTTGGAAAATGAGATTCTCCTTATTTCGTTCTCAATTTCTTTATGTGAGAAAGTCACAAAAGGTACATTTTATGTTCTATCTCCTGAGGTTTAAATGCCAGTCTAACCTCTTGTACCCTTGACACATTGTCTCAAGACGGTTTGACAATGGAGACATTTTAGATACCATAGGATATTTCATAACTTTAAATATTTTATAACAAATTAAATGTTAATTATATGCTGGTCAGGGAAGAAAATCGCTGAAGTATTTAATTAACATTTAATTTATTAGTCATCAAATATTTAAGTAGCTCCTATCTGAGGGACTTTTCCTCCTCATTAGTTTTTAGTAACAAGTTATTCTTGTTAGTTGCTATTAATTCCTACTACTTTAAGTACGTATGGTTTTTCTAGATTTTTTAAAAAAATCTTTGCATACATGTTCAGGTAGACCCCAAAACAGACACATTTTTAGAGCTCTTTCTTCTCAAAGTCTTTTTGCGAGTCCAGTTGATTGTTATGTAGATATATTTTCTCACGGACACCCTGCATTTGAATGGTACTTTATACTTTGAAAAGTGCCTGAATTTTCATGATCTCGATTTGCCTTGTCACTGGCAACAACTTTCATGAAATTTGTAGGGTGGGTGGAATCACTGCTATGTTATAGGATTTGGAATTTCAGCGGGGTTGGGTGACCTCCTAGTGTCAGTCAGTGGCAGAGGTGAAATTTGATACCAGATTTTCTTCCTACAAGCTAAGGCTGTATCATGATTGATATCAGGTGGTATTTCAGCCTCAGAAAAGTTCTGACAGTTGCTTTAGTTAGCCACATTTATCTTTTTGTTTCTGATATATTATGAATGGAAAATGTGGCCTATAAAGGATTTTTTTTTTGATATATTTTTATTTAAAGAAAGGGCAGGATCCATTTTTTTTGTAAATGTTTCATGGACATAAGACAAAATGTATATTCTCTATTTGGAGCCGTATAGTTCTTCATGTATTTAGTACCTTTGTTCTTGTATTATTCAATTTATTGATTGTGGTATTCAGTTCTTCTAGGTATTTGCTTATTTATTTATTTATTTTTTGTCTAGTAGATCTACCCATTAATGAAAGCAGTATATCGAATATTCCTAGTATATTTGTTAAGTTTATTTATTAAGTTCTGTTTGCATTTCCAAAAGTTTTTGCTTTATATATTTTTCTGCTGTGTTATTTGGTGACTGTGGTATCTTCTTTATAAACAGTGAATTCTTATTATAAAATAGCTCTTTGATCTTTTTGATGATTTTATAACCTTGTCTGTCTTTAAAAAGCTCCATTCGACTTTTATTTATATTTTCCCACTATCTCTTTGTATATTTCTTTATCTCCAACCTTTTATTATCACTTCGAGTATTTCTTATAAGCTTAGAGTTTTTATATTTTTTAACAAGTCTGATTTTTGTCTTTTGTCTCTTAAGGAGAGAATTTTGTTGTACACAGTACATCTCTCTTGCTTCGTTTTGTATTAATTTACGTAGTTGACTCCTCTTTTTATTTACATGGTTTATTGAGATGTAATTGGAGCATACTAAATGCACATATTTAAAATGTACTATTTGATCCCTTTGATATATGTATACATCTGTGAAATTATACCTTCAATCAAGATAGCAAGCATTCCTATCACCTGCAAAATTTTCCTGTGTTTCTCTGTAGACTATCTCTTTACCCCTCGCTTTAGGCAAACATTTCTGCTTTTCGCTAATATAAATTAGTTTGGAACTTCTAGAATTTCATACGAATGGAATCGTAGAGTATATACTCCTTTTTTGCCTGACTTCTTTCAGATGATGTAATGATTGGAGGTTCATCCATTTTGTGTGTGTAGCAATAGTTCATTTCTTTTATATTCCATTGTATGGGTTTACCACGATTTGTTTCTCCAAAGGCCTGTTGATGGATATTTGGGTTGTTTCTAGTTTTTGGAGTTTATGAAGAAAGCTGCTATGAACACTTGTATATATTTTTTATCTTTGAATTGACATATGCTTTCATTTCTCTTTGGGAAATACGTAGGAATAAAATGGCTGGGTTGTATGGTAGGTGTGTATTTAACTTTATAAGATACTGCCAAACTGTTTTTCCAAAGTGGGCGTACCACTTTACATCTGACCAGCAGTGTGTGAGAGTTCCAATTGTTCCACATCCAGTTGTTCTACCAACACAGAGAATTATAATAGAACCCAGAGTCTGTATGACATAATATTCTCAATGTCTGGTTACTGATATACAAAACACCAGGAAAATTGACCAGTTCTCAAGGGAAAAGACAATAAATAGATGCCTACCCTGAAATGGCCCAGATGTTGCAATTATCAGACAAAGTTTTTAAGCATCTATTATAATTATGCTCTATGAGGTCAAGGTAAACACACTAAAAATGGATGGAAAAGTAGGAGCTCTCTGCAGAGAAATAAACACTATAAAAAAGAACCAAATGGAAAATTTAGATCTAGAAAATATAACATCTGAAGTAGAAAAGTTCACTGTATGAACTCAATAGCATAGTAGAGAGGACAGAGAACAAGTCAGTGAATTGGCAGATAAACTCATTTGAGAAACAAAGAAAGACCGAAAAAGTTAACAGAGCCTCAGAGAACGATATCGAAAAGTCTGACATACATGGTGGTCCTAGAATGAAAGGATGAAGATATTGAAGGAGAAAACACATTTTTAAAAATGGTCAAGACTTTCCAAATCTGAGGAAAATAAACCTATATGTTTACAGATTTAGGAAGCTCAATGAAACTTAAACACGACAAACTCAAAGAAAGTTGCACCTACGTACATCACAGTCAAACTGATGAAACTAAAAGTCTTGAAGGCAGCTGTAGAAAAGTGACACCTTAATACAGGGAAGTGACAATGCGAACGACTATAGATTTGTTGTCAAAATCATGGAGGCCAGAAGAGAAACAACAACTTTACTGAAAAAAAAAAAACAAAACCAACCGTCAACCTAAAAGTTCTGGAGGCCAGAAGAGAGAGAAACAACAACTTTACTGAAAAAAAAAAAAAAACTAACCGTCAACCTAAAAGTTCTATGTCTACTGTAAATATCCATCAGGAATGAAAGCAATATAAATATGTTTTCCTCAGATGAAGGAGAGCTGAGAGAATCCATCAGCAGCAGAACTGCTCCATAGGAAATGCCAAGGAAAATCGTCAGAATGAAAAGATCTTCAGGAATAAAGGAAGAGCAACAGGAATGGCATATCTCTGTGTGACTAGAAAAGAGTATTTTTTTTTTCTCTTGAGGTTTTAAAAAGATGTATGACTGAAAAAGGCAAAAACTTGTGGGATTTTACAGTGTATGAAGATGTAATACATATGCCAATTATAACATAAAGGTTGGTGGGAGGACCTATATGGTTGGAAGCTTTCTACCTTTCACATGAAGTAGAACAAAATGAACTCTAATTAGTCTAAGAAGGTAAAGTTTGATATTAATATTGTAGTCCTTAGAGCAACCACTGAAAAACAAGACAAAGCAAAAGTTATATAGCCCAAAAGCCAACAGATAAATCCGTGGAATACTAAAAATGTTTAAATAATCCAAATGCGTACTTTTTTGTTTTCATTGTTTTTGCTTATTTGTTAAAGTAAGTATTCATTTCATGTTTCCTCTTATTAATTTGAAAGTTCTACTGTACACTCCTAGTCCCTTTTCTGTTACTCAGAGTCATATACACATTTCTCTGGTTATTTAAAAAATATTTTGCCAATTTCCTCAACAATTCTATCTTCCTTCTGTTTTTCCCACCATTGCTACAGTAAAATAAGACTTTAAAGAATACTTTAACTTTCCTCATATTATGGGCTCCCAGCCCCAACCCAGATGAGACTTTTGGAAGACACCTTTCTTTTCTCTATCCCTCAACTTCAAAGTTTTGCTGAAATAGTTTAGTGCTTTTAGTTCTCTAGTATTATTAAAATTTTCACTGAAGCTTATCCTATTTTAATAATCCTTATTTAGTGCATACTTCACTCATTCCTACAATTTTTCATTATCCATGTATGGTTTTCTCTCTGTCTCTCTGTCTCTCTGTCTCTCTGTCTCTGTCTCTGTCTCTGTCTCTCTCTCTCTCTCTCACACACACACACACAGGCACACAGCAAAGCTTTATGTTTATCAGTTACTTCTCTTTATTTTGTTACAAATTGAGTTCTTGGTTCTGATTTATAGTTGTTTGGTTCAAGTTCTTTCTTGAGCATTTTCTTTCTTTTGGTGAGGGGTGGGTGACATGAATATATGTAAATAATTTTTCCTTCTGACATGTAAATATCAAAGCTGGATATAGAATTCTAGAGTTTCAATTATTTCCTCTCAGTAGGAAAGATGTCCTCCAACATCTTCTAGCTTCCAGTGTAACATAAAAAGTTCAATACCAATTCTTAGTAAATAACTTACTCTATTCAAAACTCATAATTATTTTGTTATCCTTGGAGTTCAGGAATTTTAACATGAAGTGCTCAGGAGCATATCCTTGTAAAGTCAAATTTGCCTAGAACATAGTGCACACTTTTAACTGAAAACTTGGACTTTCCTTCATTGCAGGAAAGTTCTTTTTTATTATTTTAATTACTTCCTCTTGTCTCTGTATTCCATTGGTGATTTCTAGAACTTCTATTATGGCATCTTAGTTATCTTGAATCTATTCTCTAAGTATTTTTATCTTTTCCCTCATAATTACTTTTTTGTACTTTGAGATTGTTCCAAGTAGAGTTCTAGGGCACTAATGTGGGTCTTAATGTTTACCAATTCTCTGCCAATTAATTTACTGAGATATTTAGTTTGAAAATCAAGCTTTCAGTTGTAGAAGATCTTTTGCGTGAGCCTGTGATCTATGCTTGAATTTCATGAGGTGCCATTGATACACTTTTGGTCAGTTGTCATTTGTCTACTGTGGAAGCATCACTTAGCCCAATGCCTATTTCATTTGATCTTTCCTTCCCTGGAACCATTCACTGTGTTGTTATTTTCCTTTGTGTGTCACTTACACTCAGATCTGGTTATCGGGATGTCCTAAGAGGCAGCAGTCCTGATGGTAGTGAGAAGCACTGTGATCTTTATCTCATGGTATGGTGAAGTGGAAACAGATATCTGGAATCTCTGGAGAAAGTTGCCTTCTCCCCAAATTCCACACAGTCTCCTCATCTGAGAGGCAGGTAGACCTCAGCTTCATAGTTCAGTACATTCCAGCTTCTTGGGGACCTGTGACACCTCTCATAAGGGGCCAATGTTACTCTTAGAAGGGTGAAAATCTCTGGGGACCAAGCTCCTTCAAGGTCTTTACCCCAGCTCTTTGACCATGGTCTTCAGGCTTCGTATGGACTCTCCCTATTAGATGTAGGTTGGAGCCTTCTCTGGCACTCAGCTGACCATCAGCCCCAGCAGCTAATTGGGTCTGAGTAGCAGATAATGTGGGTTTAGGAGGATAGTGGAGACTTGTACCAGGTTGCCATCATCCCAGACTCCTCCTTGTGGACATTTAAAAATGCCCCAGCTGATTCTGCATAAAAATAGTAAGAGAAATGTAAATAGAATTTTAAGTAAAATAAAAGGAAATGTTTGTATACATTTCAGATATTAATTTACCCATGAGAACAAAGGGAGGACATTCATCTCAGAGAATGATAGAAAGTTTGGGGTACCTGATATTGCTAATGTTATATTAAAAGGACTATTACCTAGTGCTAATTGATTAATAATTTCTAGTGATGTAGACTCTAAATAAAATAAAGAGTGACCTTAGCCTTACACAAAACACCAGGCTGTTTTGACCCATCTGAGACAGATCTGGTGTGGGCAGTTTTAGGAGGTCCTTGAAGACCTTTATATTTTTGGAGGGTCTCTGCCTCCCTCAGGGACTGTTGGGGCTGAGAGCTGGCGGTCCTCTGCGTAGAGCAGGGCAAGGTGGACATCTCTAAAACCTGCAGTGACTTACCAGCGTGGGAAATTTCTGGTCAAGGGGAAGGATAGGAGCCTTGCGCTAGTCAGAAAGCTATTGTCTCTCACCAAAAAAGCTACCCTTCTACCTGCTTTGTCATAATCTGCCAATCACATTTGTGCTTTGTCCTCTGGTTCTTGATTAGAATTTGCCATAGGGGGCCCTCAGAGGGAGACTGCAAGGCTAGAGGAAGAAGAAGGGAATTACCCCTGTAGGTTTTCTTTTTATTCTTTCGGGTGTCACCCAGTAAAGTTTCTTCACTCTGGTAGCAGCAGCAGCAATTCCTTCCCGTAGCAGCCGCTGAATTTAGTTTGCAGTTTTCCAGCATTTGGAGAATCAGTCTCATTGCAACACCCCAGCCCTAACCCCAGACATTAGCACTAGTCGGCTGGTACTACTACTTCCTCAGAAGAATGCATCCTTCTTGTAAGATTTTTTCCTTCTATGAGTTTTAATAATTACACTCTTCCCTTTACTTCTCCAGCCCTAGGGGTAATAGCTGTTTCTTGCACTTGCTGCTTTCATAATACCTTAATGTTCCTTCATTCCTTTAGTTTCTTTATTAATAACTTCATATAATTCTTTATATTAAATTTCCTCTGTTCAAATTTCTTCTGTGATTTCTGTCTCCAGACTGCTTTAACTCATGTGAGACCTTACCTGCACTTGTACTTGGTGCTGTAGAGTGGTTTTCAGACAAGGCCAATATGGAAGCCATTGAGACTCACAGTCTTTGCAGAAAATAAAAAGAGACACGAACATTCTCACTTTCTCAGTGCCCTGGAACCTCTGTGAAAACATGGATCCTGCCTTATATAATAGTTCCATTTGAGAGCTACCCTTTCCGCAAAATGCTGTTTGGGTCACCAGAAGTTACACACTTCTTGAGCAGGCGAGACTAAGCTAAGAGTGCTCAGATGTCCAGAAAATGAGGAATGATGTAGAGGCATGATCCTTAGCCCCAGTGAGAGTCTGCAAAGCCAGCTAATGGTTGGTTCTGGAAGGGGAAGAGTTAATGTTGCAGAACTTGCTGGTGTCTGTGGCCAGAGCATTTAGGAGAGACTCATGGTAATGGCTGTGCTAGTAGCTGTTATACATCAAATCATCATGGTTTATGGGAAGGCAGCATCTACAATTAAGAATCTGGGCAACATTTTGAAGGATGATTGGCATATGGCTAGTAATGGTATCTTCAGTTTATTGAACACTATATCTTAAACACTTTACAGGTATAATCTTAATCCTTACGATAACTCATTCTGTAAATGAGGAAATAGTTTTAAATGGGTTCAGTAATTTATTCAGTCATACAGTCATGTAGTTAGTAAATACTGGGATTGGGCTTCGGGTCCAGATTTGTCTTGGGAAGTGCAATTCTTGACCTTCTCACTATGCTAAAATTTTGATAGGTGGGGAGTCAGTATTCCAAGTGGGAGGAGGAGCACAGTTCCTTCTTTGGCTGGGACTGCTTAGTCCTTACTACTCCCTCTCAGTCTGAAATTAGTAATATCAAAATAACAGTTGATACTGGTTTTATCTCTAGGCAGTTTGACTTTTTTTCTCCTCTGGTTCAATTTGCGTTTACTATTTGCTAACCCAAGATATCTCTTCAGAGAACAAATCACTTCCCCACCCCCCCTAACTGTTCTCTCTCTATTCCTTCTGCCTTTCGTGTAATTGATTGATCTTTAAGCTAATCTGGGTGCTCTCCCTGTGACTGTAGAAAGATTCTAATTGACTCACAGTTATTTAGCACACACATGAATAGAATTAATCTCGCATTCGGGCAGTGGGAGAGGACTGTAGTTGGGAGAAGTAGCAGAGGGAGAAAGGAGCACCATTTTTTCCCTTTCCATTCGATAACTAACTCCTGGAAGGCAGAAGCCTTATGATTCCATACCTAGGGCTTCCGTTTTAATATATTTTATAGTCTGTCCAGTAAGGACAACATACCTAGCCATCTGCACATATTTTTGCCAGCCTGTCCTCATGCCTGATATTGTTTGCAGTGACCTGAATGAAGCTGTTTGATGGGTTTACTGCCTGGTCCACAAATGGGTGATAGCTTTTTACTAAAACAAAAACAAACAAACAAACAAACAAACCCCCCCCATCAACCAAAAAACCCCACTACTGCTCTTTAATAGGCAAAAATATTTTGAACCAACACTTAAATTTTAATTTTAATTGTATAATGTCAGAATACTTAAATTCAAACTTAGTGGCAATCATAAATCTGAAAAAGGGGCTTTCTAGGATCACATCGTGGAGATGGCATGTGGCAATGCACTGGACTTGGAGTCAGAAGACATGAAACTTGGTTTCATCACTTTTTGGCTGTGTGTTCTTGTGTCACATAAGATCTCAGAACTTCCACCTTCTTATCTTTAAAATGGAGGTAGAACACCTGACTAAATCACCTCACACAGTACCAGTATCACTTAGGGTGAGATCAGCAGAAAATTCAAATCAAATCAGCGTAAGTAATAGAATTTATTAGCTTGTGTAGTCGGAAGTCTAGAACTAGGTGGGCTTCAGGATTGGTGTGATTTAGCAGACGATGATGTCATCAAGGATTATGCTTCTTTTCATCTCTGTCCTTGTTTGCCTTTCCTAGTGCCAGCCTTGTCCTGAGAATAACTGTCTACTGTTGTCATAATTTAAGGCCCATATGCTTCCTTGTGTATGTCTATATCTATATACATATACATACACATACATACGTACACATATATACGCATACCCTGGAAGTCTTTAGAAGAGAGATGATGCTTCTTTCTTGCAGACTCCTAGAAAACTCCAGTGTACAGTCAGTCTCATTGGCCCAAATTGTGCCATATTCCAACCCTTGAACCAGTAACCAAGGCCTGGGGTTGGGATAACACTTCTTTTCCTACACACCCCACATCTAGAACCAGGTGTGTATGGCCTTTTGCCAAAGCTCGTGGGCTTCAGTGGGTAGGGTGCAGATTCCAGAATGGAGGTCTTGTCAATTACCAAGAGAAGGAGGAATGGAGATTAGGGTGGTGACCGCAATATCCATGATAGTAATATCAAAGATAAAATTAGGCACTTTATGTCTTTTTCAAATTCTGTGTCCCATTGAGCCTCAAGGGTCACTTCTAAGGGTGTGAGGGTGAGG
>NW_006430735.1:10812912-10839388 GCF_000325575.1 Pteropus alecto | reverse complement strand
TTTCAACCAAAGCAGCTCTGACCAATGAACTATGGGAAAATATTAGAAACCTATAAAGCATTATATATAGTATTATTATTGCTAATAATAGCAACAATAACAAAACTGCCATAGTCTTGATTGGTTTAATTTTGTATCCTATAGACTTTGCTATTCACTTTCTGTTTGGCCGAGAGAAGAAACAGATCATTTTGTATCTTGCCAAAGTACAAAGAGTGTTGAGTAATGCTGATTCCAATAAGTGTATGTCATTCTCTGCTGATAATACATTTGAAAGCACCTTTTTTACACCTGCGGATGCAGATTGGTTTCTGTTTACTGTTGCAAGAGACACCTTTTATTAAGATGTAAGCAGAGCGGAAATAAAATTATAGAAGGAGTCTTCAGTTTTGACCTTCTTGACTTTGTTGCTAATAAACTGTCAAGATAACACATTACCTTATACAAAACACCTTAAAATATTCAAGACTCCACTGGTCAGATTCCTTAACCAAAGGAAAGATAAATCTATGTATAAACAGGTAGATTGCCAATTTATATTGTCTGTTTCTTGTTTATCAGTCATTGAAGTTCAAGGCCACGGTAGCTTGAATTTTTCCTGTCTGAAAGGTTAACTGGGTGTTTTTGGATAAGGACTCTTAGCTCTTAAGTCTCTGACCTTGGAATGTCATTCAAATTATGTATGAAGTCTCCCTCTAATGTGGCCTCAATTATTCAAAACGTCTTTAATCTAACAAATTAACCAAATCCCTCCCACTGTCCTTGCCCAGGGCTCAGGGTAGACCTTTATCAGTTAATGAAATTTGACTTGAAAAATTTGAGGTTTTTATCATTTACGTTTAATTTTAAACTCCTTTCCTCCCCGCCCCTCCCCCTTTATTACAAAAGTTAAAGCTACAATGAAGAGCAGACTTCCCCCAAAGTCTGGCAGCATTATTTTAAAACAATAGATTTTCTTCAAATCCTAAACAGTAGAATAAAATGATCCTATCACCTAGAATTTCTTCATCTAGTATTTGACCATAATTTAGGAGTCTCCTCCAGCCCTTTCCTTTCCTCCTTTCTTTCCCATCTTCCATTTTCCTCTTTCCTTCCTTTCCCCTCCCCCACCTCCCTCCTTCCTCTAGGGCTGTAAGACAGATTTTTGTCCTCAGCCAGCAGTACTTGGTTTTAGGGCCTGCTCCATGGGTTATGGGTTAACATGCAATTTTTCTTCTGAGATAAGCTCTTCTATTCTGAATTTTATGACTCAGATGGGATTGGGGGCTGGGGCATGATACTCCCTCCTGTTCCCTGCACCGCAGCCTCAAATCCACTTAAAGCCTCCACCCCATACCTTTGACTCACCCAGGGCTGTAACTTATCTTTGGAGTTCACATCAAGCCCATCTGGAACTTTTCTCCCAGCTACCCTGGCACAGAATATTGGAATCTTAAGGGTTGGCTGTTCTTTCCTGGAGCATCAGGACTGCCTGCTGTGGCCGGGGGCAGACAGGTGATGTAAAGGCGGCTGCCCCCTCCCCAACCTCACCGCCCTACTCCCTGGGAGCTCTCACTTCTTAAAGCTCCCACTGGCTTTCTTCAGAAATCACTCAGGGATGGCCTGATTGATCTGCCAAATTCCAACTGGGAAAACCTCTTTCTCATGATTTAATATGCACCTAGGAACTTTTGCTTCTGGATTGCCAAGGGCAGCTGCAGCAAGCAGGCTTGTTGGGCTTCCACGAAGGTGCTGATCACCACCTCATGGGATTGAAGCCAAGGCCTCCCACTGCTGGCCTTGCATGAACTGCACACTACATCTCTGCAGGTAGGACGTGCCTGAGGGCCTGGAGGGGGGCTCCTGTCCTGGCCATCAGTGCGGAGTGTATCACACCACCCCTGGTGCTGGCATATAGCCCTCTGGCCACTGTCACTCAGCTGGGCTCTTCTGCCATCCCCAGTGAGGATGGACGGACCCCTCCATAGGATTTCGAGTTCTTTTTTTGGCTTCAGGCAGAGTGTGCAAATTGAAATCAAAGGATTATGCTTGTTAAACTGACCCCAGGAGGGGCTGTTGACTGTCTCAGCATTCACAGCTCACCCTCCCAGTGAGTTTGGCTGAATCACTGTTAACGGTCCTCTCCGCCACTTTCCTGCATCAGTGTTTGTAGAGTGAGAAATGTTATCTGTATTTTGTCTGTATTCAGATGCTGGCTCTACTGCCTTCTATCTGTGTGCCTTGGGCAAGTAAATCAGTTTTCTTGGGCTTCAATTTCTGTCAAATCGAGCCTAAAACTAGTATCTACCTCAGAGGGCTCCTGGAAGGCTTAGGCAGCCTAATGTCTCTGAAGTACTTAACCCAATGCCTGGTGCATTGTAAGTGTTCGGTAAACACCTGTGATAGTTATTATAATCATACCTACATTTGGGTGTACTTTGTTTATCTGTCAGTGTTTTCATACTCATTATCTGATTTAAACCACCTTGCAATTCTGAGAGGCAGAAATTATTGTGTCTCTTTCACACATGCAGAAAACAAGGCTCAGGGAAATTAAGTAACTTGTCCAAAGGCATGTGGCTAAAGCATGAGAAGCTTGTTCTGTTGGACTTTGGTCCATATGGATTCCACAGCCTCTGGCTCTTCTCCTCATTGTTCCCTGCCTCACAGCTGGATGAGGTGGTGGCTCAGCCAAGCTCCCGTGTCTTGTCAGGCCTTTCTCTGTTAGTAAGGCCCTGTGCCCATACCATACACCCTTCCTAATTTGGAATCTCACACTTCTGAGACATCTCTTTCCCCAGTTTTCTGAGTTTAGCCTCAAGCTTGCCCAAGTCCCCATGACTCCTAGGTAAGGGTCTTCCAAGCACTGAGCCCCATTCCCCTTCCCTTCTTCCTGGTGGGCAGCCATGCCTAGTCATCCCTGGGCTGGGTACCCCTTTTTACCACTTCTTCTTGGCCATACCAGGAAGCCAGAGCACCAGGAGCCCTCCTGTGCATGTACCCCTTTTTACCACTTCTTCTTGGCCATACCAGGGCGTTCTTGCCAGAGCACCAGGAGCCCTCCTGTGCATGCTGGCCTCATAGGATAAAAGGGATGCTGGGCTTCAGGGTGCCTGGATCGGACCTGGGAAAGACACTCCATGAGCTAAGCAGGCAGGAATACCTAACGTGAGGTCAGCCCAGCAGGGCTTTCCATGCCATCTCCCTTGAGGATAGCTAAATACTTTCAAAGTTATCTACTGCCTTCTATCAAAAAGTCATTTATAGGCTTAAAAAGTCATTTATAGGATAAACATGGTAAAGACACCAAGACTTCTTTGAGTACAGGAAAAATTCACACGTAACCTTTAAATTTGTGTTAACTTATACCTCTCTCTCCTATAGTTCATGCTGAGTATGTGTGGTCTGGGTGTGGTAATAGATATCAGGAAGCTCCATGGGAGCGTAGGACTCTAGCTCAGCTGTGCCTGAGAAATGCTGAGCGAGATAGGTTTCTCCAATGGAAGGCTTTTCATAGCCTTAATATAATGTATACCGAACTCTCTAGGCATGTTGGGCCCTGGAGTTTTTCCTTTCCCCCCCACAAGCACCCACTGAAGCAAGTATCTCAGTGGACTATGAGATGGGAGACTGGGTCTTAGTCCCCACGGCCACCAGCAGCCATGTGACCTGAGTAAGTCACTTCTTTTATGTGGCCTGCAGCACCCTCAGTCTTATAATAAGGATGTAGGGCCACTAAATGGTTTCTTCCAAATATGCCATTCCATCTTGAGATTACATTAGCATAACCACTTCTTGTTTGTGTTCGTTGAGAGATGGAGATGTGGAAGTTGGTTGAGAAAGGGAAAAGGGCCCAGTGTGACTATTCTTAGGCAAAGTTAGTCTGCTTATTATCTTTTATTGTCCTAGTTCCTTTACTTGAGACTCAATATACTAGTAAACCCCCATTTCACCCTGTTTTTCCTCTCCTAACCCCTTGTTTTCGCCTCACTCTCCTCCACCTACAACCAGTCATCAAGTCCTATTGGCTCAGCCTCTACGATCCTTCAGTTTGCCTCTTCTCCAGTTCTGCTGCCATCATCGTCGCTCACCTGGGCCACTGCTGGTGTTCCAGCTTCTCTTACCACCTAAAATCCAGTCTCTGCTCCAAAGCCAGCTTAGAATGCTTTCATTAGAAAGAAAGTTCCAGAAGCCCTGCTTTCAAGTTATGTGAGATTTATCTTTCAAGTAGAGCTTTTGCAAGTGTTCTAGCGGCTTTAGCTTGGGTTACGGGTTGGGACAAGGAAATTATTTTGGCTTTATAGGACTTATTTATCTATTCATTTAAGAAAAACTTTACCAAATGTCTACTATATGTACTATTTTAGTGCTGGGAATACAATAGCAGACAAGGCAGACCTAGTCTCTTACTCCTGTGTGGTCACAGTCCAGTGCAGTGGTTCGCAGATTTCGGCATGCGGCAGTTCAAGGAGAGCTTGCTAATAATACACAGGGTCTGAGCCCAACCCTCAGTTTCCCAGGCTGAAGCTGTTGCAGCTTTTCCAGGGATCACCCTTTGAGAACCAATGGTATAATGGAAGAGAAAGAAAAGTTCATGAGTAAACAAGTGAAATAATTGCCAGTCATAATACATGCTATAAAGGAACAACAGCGGGCCAGAGAGGGACCTACATAAGGTGAGGTGGGCAGGGACGTTCTCTCTGAGAAGGTAATATTTAGGCCTAGACCTAAAGGAAGAGTGGGGTCTAGCTATGTCTGGCAAAGAAAATTCAACAAAAAATGAGCACAGGCAAAGACCATGAGGTAGGAAACAGCTTGGTGTATTTAAGAAACATGCAGAAGGCTAATGCAGCTGGAACACAGAGAGGGAGATGAGGTTCAAGAGAGATGGAGGGATAAGATCATGTTGGTATTTCAGGCTTCAGTGAAGATGCCGCGGGAAGCTTCTGAAGGAGTTTTAGGCTAGCCGTGGAAAAGAGAATGAATGTGAAGGAGCAAGACTGTAGTCGGGACACCAGCTAGGAAACTCTTGCTCTGGTCCAGGTGAGAGACGATAGTGGCTGAGAATAGGATGTAGCAGTGGAAATGGAGAGAGGGAGATGGATAAGAGGATGGATATTAGAGGCTGAACCAATAGGACTTGGGAACTGGATGTGGGCCGAAGAGTGTGAGGGAAAGTACAGAGTTAAAGATGGCTCCTCAAAAGATTCCTTTGAATAGGAGACTATGATGGAATTTGTTTTTACAAAATCTGCTCGGGAAGATGTAGCCCTTAAGTAAGTGTGCCTGCCCTATAGCATATACTAGATTCCCCCAAAGAGAGGGTTCCTGGTATGGTTTTCTGTTCATAGACTCACTGCTAAACTTACCTGGATGAGAGCTACACCCCACCTCCTCACATCGCTCTCAATTCTGCCAGTCAGTCAACTTGTTGCTCGCTTTTCTGTCGTATAGTCATTTATATGGAGAACTACATGTTATAAATTATCAATAATTTGTCTGGCATGTGGAAGAGTAGGCATAAAAATCAACAGGGGAGCTTGATAAGCATGCAAATTACCAGGCTCCATCCTTTGAGATGCGAGTCTGGGGGGGAGCTCAGGCATCGGAGCTATAACTAGGTACTGAATGATGCAGATGCAGGTGAGAAACACACTGCTTTACATTCTGTGGTCCCTGGAACAAAGTATCAGCCTCACTTCAGAGCTTGCTAGAAATGCAGATTATCAGACCCACCCCAGCCCTCCTAAACCATAATCTGCATTTTAATAAGATCCCCAGTAGTTCCCTTGCATGGTGAAGTTCCAGAAGCCCTGCTTTCAATGATCTCCACTGTCTCTCATGATGAATTTTAGAGAAGTTAAGTGCCTGCCTCCGGTCCTTGGGGACTCTGGCTATTCATTTTTTAAAATCTTTGTTTAGTTTTATTCAACTAAGCCAGCCAGCCTCTGCCTCTCCTTTTTACTGTGCCCTGGATAGGATGGGGCACACCCTGGCCCGAGGCGAGTGGCTGTGGGCTGGGGACCTGCCCTTGGCCTGTGGAGGAACTTGCTGGAGTTCTCTTTCTTTGGATGGTGAGTATATTTCTGCATGTCCCCGGTTCTCCCTGCCCCTGAGGAGACCCCCTCCGCCTGCTGCAGTTTTATTGCTCTTAAAATCTATTTTATATTCCATTATGTGATTCCACTGTCCTCCCTCTCATTCAGCTGTAGTACATGCACCATTCTAATCTAGGTTCAGAACATTTCATCAGATGGTCTCCGATTAAAATCCAATAAAATTTAAAGCAGGGGAAAGTCCAGAATAAAGGAGATGCCATATAACAAACGAGTTTAGAATGAAATTCCGTTTCAAGCCTTCTAAACACGTTTTGGGCACTCCTTCTGAGGCCTGTTTTAAAAAGGAAACAAAACAACGATAAAAACTCCCTCCCCCTGCCTCCTGCCGCACAACCCGTTTTGTGTCTTTAACCTTAGGAACCAACGCTGTCTCTGAGGACCTCAAGAGTTTGGTGCATTTATCAAGTATTTATATGCTATTTATATACTATTTTTTCTATCTATCTATGCAGTTGTCTGTGTATCTATCTATATATCCGTCTGTTCGTCCGGCCGTCCGTCTATCCATCCATCTTCATCATCATCTATCTATCACGTGTTCTGTATCACAACTGCAACTTCCAGCCCCTTGGAGCCTGTCTCCCCAGGCGTACGCTGTCTGCACTCTGACCGCCTTTCTCCTTCCCTGGTCTGCATGGCTGGCCCCTCTGCATGACTCTTTGCCTCCTTGGGCGGTACTTTCTCTGCGCGGTACCATCGCTCTCCTCCCACAGGCGGCTCTTCTATTCAGGGCAAAAACAGACATTAGGGAGTGAGGAGAACTCCATTCTGTTTTCCCCCGACAAAATGCCTATTATGGAAAACGGATCGTCAACCTGTTTCCAATATATGTTTTCTTGTCACGTTTCTCAATGGATGTAATTAGATGCATCCAACTTCTATTTTCTTTCTGCCCCTTCATAATTATGCACCCTCCCATTCTGCGAAAGAACATGTTTCCTCCACATAGTTCTCTTTTCTTTAAAATAGCAAACAAAGCTGCAGCCAGATACACTGTCATGCACATGCTGACACCTTCACTCAGAATCTCCATTATAATTCTTAGTGTAAAGAATTTTTTTGCCCGATGCAGCATTTTTTTTTTTTTTTCCCTAGGAACTTAAGGAATTCTCATAATTGCCTGGGACAAAGCATGGGTGATGTGATAGGAGAGACAGAGTGCAATTAATTTTGTCATTGATTCGGGCATGGTCCCTCTGCCCTGGTAAAGTAGCCTCACTAATCCCTCCACTTTGCTCTGACATACTGTAAGAGCTGGGCTGGGGAGCGAAGAGGAGGTGGGAAGGAGGTGCTGTGTGCTCACGAATACGATCGTACCGCTTATGTGCAATTATTTTCTGTTAGGCTACCGGAGTGGGAGCCGAGCTAAAACCTGAGTCGGTTGTTTTTGTTTGTTAAACTGGAGGAGGAGAGGCACTGCAGGGAGGGTCTGTATTATCTGTTATTCAGTTTTAAACATTTCAATTATGCTTCTCCATTGGTATGGAAAATTGAGAGTTGGCTATAAAATGCTTGTAAAAATAACCATACTTGAAGCAGTTTAATTACTTTAATGAAATGGAGACAAATATTTGTAAGTGGAGAGCATGCTCATAGATACTGCAAGTAGAGTACATGTATTATTCAGCAAATGACTTAATTAGTTTTTAATTAGTAGAAATTGCAATAATTTTTCAGCATATCTTTTATTGGAATGGTTTTTAATAATAAAATAGCATATGGATATCCTTTGTAGAAAGCCATTTACTGTAAAGCAGAATAACAGATTTGTTGTTTCAACCTGAAAGATTTCAGTTCTGTTATAAGCTAATTATAGCTCAATTGTCTTAGCAATACTCAACACAGTGCTTTGGCTGTGTCATCTGCATGCACACACTCAAATGCATGAAGCGACTTGAAGATGCCTTCGTTTCTAGAGTTCTTTCACCCTTCGAAACCTATAGGTTTTCTTCCTGCCATCCTTCCATTTATCATTCATCCATATATTTAATATTTATGGCATGCCAGGAATGGTACCAGGTATTAGAAATTTAAAGGTTTCTAAGACCTTGAGCCTTTGAAAAGTTCAAAGTCCAGGAGGGGAGACAGATACATAAATGAATAATTAGAATTAATTTGGTAAATGACATCCTACAACCAAGTATCAACTGGCTTTAAAATAAAGATGAGAGAACAACCAATTCGTACTGGAGGCTTCAGAGAATGTCACCTAGAAGAACTGACTTTCAGTGTTCTGGTAAGGACTTCCAAGCAGTGGGAACTTTAAGAGGAAAAGCAGGGAAATGTGGCAGCAGTCAGGGATGGAAGGGAGTAAGTGGAATAGAATCTTTCCAGGGCCTCGAATGCCAACCTATGGAATGTACTTTATTTATTTTTCTTTTATTCTTTTCTTTTAATTAAGTTTATTGGGGGGTAACACCGGTTATTAACATCATGTAAATTTCAGGTGTATAACTTTATACTGTGACATCTGTGTACTCTGCTGTGTGCTCACCACCTGAAGTCTAGACTCCTTCCATCACCTTGTATTTGACCTCTTTTGATGAATGTCTTCTCTAATTGTTCAAGTATTATATGCTCATTATAGAAAATTAGAAGAAACAAAGAAGTATTATAAAGGGAAAAATAAAAATCACTTGTAATCTTCCACATTGTTCATGTTTTGGTACTTTTTTTCTGCAGACAAACTCACTTAAAAAAATATCGATGAGATAGTGCTATATAAATAGCTTTATATCCCATTTCTTTCACTTAGTGCATTGTAAGCATTTCCACATGTTGTTCAAAATTCTTTGTAAATGTAATTTTTAATGGCTGCGTAACAGCCCACAATATACATGTTCATGTGGCCTGTAATTTACGTAAGCAGTCCTCTACCATTGGGTATTTTTATTGATCCCATTTATTACTATAACAAATAATGCTATAATAAACATATATGTACATAAATTTGCCTGCATTTCTGATTATTTCCTTAGGGTTGTTCTCTAGAATGAAATTACTAGGTCAAAAGCTATTTTTGTGTGATATTTTAGACTTCTGATGCATACTGTCTTAGTGTTTACACAATGGAAGAGGATTAGCAATATAAAAGGTATATGACCTACTGGGCAGAAGAGAGAGTTTTTGTAATGTTTTTAATCTTTGCCAGCTCGATAGAGAGAAAATATTATCTTGTTGCTGAGGTAATTTACTTTTCCTTAATTATAGTTATTGTTATTTAACATCTATTTTAAGCAGCTGTTGGGCTCCATGGTTTTAGCAGCTGTTTGTATTTTTTTCTTGGAGTTGTCTAATCCTTTGCCTATTTTTCTATGCCGTTTTAATATTTTAATTATTGATTTGTTAGTTTATTGATAGGCAAAATATAGGCATATCTATCAAAAATGTCCTTGGGATTTCTTCCATTCCTTAGTGATGTCATTTGATCTGGTGTTCTCAGGGATTCTTAGGTAACACTGCCGCTGCATGACGATGAGTTTCCTCCATCTGTGAACAGTGAGATCTAGGTTATTATCATGAGAATGTGTGTGTGTGTGTGTGTGTGTGTGTGCTTGTGTATATATACATATATGTATATACATACATGTGATAACAATGGAAAAGAGAACGAACGCTTAAAATAGTCATTAGTTTTATATTGTATTATGTCACCAATATGTTTGCATGTTTGCTGCTTTGTTATATCTTTTTAGAGAATGGGAAGCCCACCTTTTGGAGCACTGATGAAAAAGGAAAGTTGTGATTGGATGCCATTACTGTCAGTCATGTTTAATTATAATCTAGGAGTCTGTGACCTCTGAAGGGAGAGATAGAGGAACCAGGTCATGACCTGGGAACTTAAGTGCACCTAATGTGGTGTGTGTGTCCACTTTGGCTTGGGCCTTTGAAACAGTTAGAGGAGAACTTATATCTGATGGTTTCTTTATGTTATCTTGAGGAGAAAATAAATGGACTTTGTTGAAAAAAAAGTCTGATTGATATCTGCGCCTTTCATTCACTGCCTTCGGGAAGGAACCTATTAATTAACTTGAGGCCAACCAAGGAGAAAAGAGTACTGATCTTTGGCCAAAAATTCTTCAAAATCTTCCAATTCTTGTAACCTATTATCAAATAACCTCATCATCAAATTAAAAGGCAAATAACAAAAAAGGAAAAATATTTGAAATATCATATCTTGAAGAGAAAGTTTCTCATTTTTCTTTTGAGGCATTTAAAAAAAGATATTCTTATCTGTTCAGTTTTCCAAATGGATTTTAGAATAACTTTGTCAAGTTCTATACCTATCCCTTCAAAAAAAATCAATAAAAAATGATTAGAAATGCAGACAAAGATTAATGTTACACACATTTTTGTTATATGTGTATTAATAGATTTGGTGGATTGACATTTGAGGTAAATAAGATTAATGTTGAACAAACATATGACCATCCAAATTTCTTATAATATCACATAAAAATAAGTAAACCTTACCTCAAATGGGAGAGGTGAGCCCTCCACCTCCAACACAGGTCCCACTAAGCACAGTCCCCGGAAATCGACAAATGCATGCCATCTCACCACGAACAGGGCCACAGGCTTAGTAAGAACATTACACGTAGGACTGTTCTTTGCTAAATGGAATTTCTTGGCTCAGTCTAAACTGAGGGATGTAAACAATGTCTCTGATGTTCTGTGGACAAGAAAGAATAAGCAGATTTTGGACAGCTTGGAGATGGGGTGAAGTGGTCTGTTTAAGATGATGGTAATTCAACAGCAGTGCGATGAAGCCAGCTTGGCAGAAATTCCTTTTGTGTCAGTCGCTGGCCCTGAAGGACTTTGGTGATGCACCAGGACAGGGGGCTGCCCAGCGTTCCAGCCACTTGTGGCTGCCAATTTCAGGAAGCATTTGTTGCTATGGTTGTGTTCACTTTTGAACTCATGGAAGGCATCTTTGCCGAGAAATCAGCTCTTTAGAAGTCATTTAAAAGTGAATGGAACCTTTACTTGGCTGTCTTGAGTCTCATAATTTGGTCTTTTTAGCATGCTCATCTTTACAGTATCTCTAGCTCCTGTGCAAGCTTATTAACTTCTTAGTTTTCTCTGGAAGCTTCAAAAATAACTTCACAATTAATGTCACAATTAATGTAACACAAATGAACCTCAATTTCCTCATCTATAAAATGAAATGAATATATTGTCTGCTTAGCTCACTGTTGTTTTGATAATAAAATAAAAATTATGTATGTGAAAGTGCTATACAAATGTGAGATGATATCGTATCTCAACATTATGTTTTAGCATTCATCGATAGATACTCATGATATGCATGAAGATATCTTTGAAGATAGCAGGACTTGCCACCTTTTGCCCTCTCAGGGATAAAACAAGATTTCCACAACGCAGAGTATTTGGTCAAAATAGCTGTCATTGCTTAGTGTGTGAAATTCTGGAGCCCTGTGGTTTGTATACAGCGTCGTTATACCTCTGTAGCTAAGGCATATTTTATTAGTACAGAACAAGTCGAACCTTGTCAATTCCTCTCTTGACCACAAGGTGGTGCTGGTGTACCCAATAAAACAGTTTACCTAGCGACTGAATCAAAAATCCTCTTGGTTTCAGCCCTAAATTACGATCAGGATTTACAACCCGTTGCCATAACTTTACCTTTCCTAAGCCATGAATTCTTGTTTCTCTTTTAAAAATTCTCCTCCTATGAAATTACTCTCTTTTTTTGGAGAGTTGTTTGCTTTTTGTGACAAATCCATGTCTACATTTTGAATTGATTCTCGATTTCCTTAGGGGCCAGTACTAGTCTTCGGTGGGATACTACAGTCCCTTTCTTGGGCTTATTTGCAGAATGTCACCAGCAGGTTCTGATTTTAAATGTTTTATGGTGGACGGTCAAATGGGAGGAGTGTGTGAAGGCATTTTGTGCATTGCTGAGATACTGCTCTGTGGAAGGAGCTTTGCACTCTACACTGGGAGACCTGTGTGACCCACGGACAGGTTATTTGACTTTTCTGAGCCTCAGTTTATCATCTTTAAAATGGTAATGATGTAACAGCAATATATTTGGACCATTGTGAGGAATAAAGATGGATGATCATTTTTTTTTTATCATCTATAAACTGGGATAGTAATAGTTACCTCTTAGGGTTATAGACTAAGTAAAGTAGAGGAAACATAAAACTTCTAAGTATAGTGCTTGGGACATAGAGAATGCTCAATGAACATTAGTGTTTATTGTCATTATCATCAAGGATGCCATAGATTCTTTGCAGAGGCTGAGGGTCTGGCTGGAGGACTCTGCTCTTTGATGCTTTAGCTCTTCGTGATTGTTCATAGTTGTTCCCCTGTCCATGTGTGAAGATGATCATAACTACATTTGAAGTGGTAGGTCTTGCTCCTTTTCTTTTTTGATTCTTTTTTGTTTTCCTTTTCACTTAAAGAGAGAATAAATTATTTCCATTTAAAGCTCCCTCTCTCTCACCCTGAGGATATATGTGTTTCTGTAAAAAGACCTGAATAAGAAGGCAGGAGATCTAGTTTTCTAGGTCTAGGAAGACAAAGGACTCCAGATCTAGAGACTTGGAAATATACTTCCTTAAAATTTAATGACGGACATTCTCTGATTTCATGATCCCTTAAAATGGGAACGGTACTATTGTTTCTTCCTATCAAACAGGAGCGTTATGAAAGTAAAAATGAACATGCAAGATGTAAATGATAATATTGGGATTTCAGATGTCAGTACTACGAATAGAGGTTATTAGGTATCTGATGGTACATATGTGTGTATTGAAAGAGGTCATGTTTTCAGAATGCTGATTGGACAAAATATGATTGGTATAGCAGTTTTCAACTGTGAAATTAGGAAGTGACAGTATTACATTCTCTTTCTCTGTTTCACTCACACATGTACCTACCCCCCAACACACACCCTCGTTCCAGTTTAAAATATAGGACAATTATTAGTCCCAATGGAGTTGAAAATGGAACAAACAGTAAAATATGGGTCATGCTCAACTATGTTTGGGATATCTAGTGATTTTGCCTTTGGGAGAACATGAACATCAGTTTCTAAGGCAGGGATCGGCCCCTGGCCTCTTCTTAAGAACTCCACTGGAACAAAAGCTGCCTAGACATAACTGGCATAGGGCAATGGCAGAGAAAAAGGTCAAGAGCAAATCTTAGAAAAGGCAAGGAGGTGGGAAAGAGAGAAAGAGAAGAGGAGGGCAGAGGAGGACAAGGAAAGAACTGTACATTGATGGGAGTGGCGACAGTTACCAGCTCTTTGTTTAGATGTGGGAGAGAGAAAAGACTGGAAATCTTGAGTTACGAGAACTAGGACTGGAAGCCCAGCTGTACTGCTGGCTGACCCTCTGACTCTAATTTATTTAACCACTCAATCAGTTTCCTTAATTTTTAAGTGGGGTAAATAATATATGTCTTTGTCTGGTTATAGTTTAGCAGGACGAAATGCTCAGTATTGGGATATGTGTGTGTGTGTGATCTTGCCCAGAGTTAAAGCTGCCTGCTTGCCACACCCTTCTGGAGCTTGTTCCCTCAAACTTTCTCTGGTGAAGCCTAGGTGAATTGCTCTGTGTTGTCATATGCAAACATTCCCATCGAGAGCATTAATCATTGTCAAAACTGTGCAACAGAATGACTCCAAGGACAATATTCTCCAGATCTTTTTTTAAGATAACTTTGAAATATAATCAACACTACTTGAGTGTAGGCTTTCAAGCAGACATAAATATAGTCACACTGCCCGTTAGTCCCCATTTCAGTGTCCTAATCACGAGGATATATTGTGGGAATGTTAAATATTTTGCTGAAATCAAGGTGTACTATGTTTGCAATATCTCTAAAGTTATTGAGCGTGGTAAGTAATTCTAGAAAATGCATCTTGTTGTGGATGTTTAAAAATGTTATAAAGGATGTTCTAAATTTTCTAAGAATGGATTAAGTAGTGTGTTGGTCTATCGTTGGTACAGAAACTATTCTTTTTCCTCTTTTTGAAAATTTACATCTTCAACCTTCTAATACATTGTCTATTCTTCATGATTTTGTCACACTAACATAGAGTAACTCTGAGATACACATGCAAATTCCTTTAGCGCTTGAGATATAATTAGTCTGGGTTCTGCTACATTTTTTTTTCTTTTAAAAATAAAATAATGATTTGTCTTAGTTGAGGTTCCAATAACAGAATACCATAGACTGAGTGGCTTAAATAACAGAAATTTAATTTTTCTCAGTTCTGAAGTTTGGAAAGTCCATAAAGACACTGGCAGATTTGGTATCTGGTGAGAACCTACTGCTTGTTTTCATAGATAACCGTCTTCTCTCTCTGTCCCCACATGGCTGAAGGGAGCTCTGCGGAGTCTTAAAAGGCCACTAATGTGGTACATGAGGGCTCCACCCTCGTGACCTGATCACCTCTCAAAGGTCTCACCTTCAAATACGATCACATCAGAAGTGAAGTTTCAACATATGAATTTTGAGGGGAACATAAACATTCACTCATAGCATGATTCTTTATTTGAACGTAAGAATAACATTGGCTAAATGTGGGTGTCTTAAACGTTTGAAAGTATTTCCACATGCATTATCTTAAGTGATTATTATAATCACCTGAGAGTTGGTAAGACTGGTGTTATTGTTATCTCCATTTTAAAGACAAGGAAACTGGGGCTCAGGAGATGAACTTGCTCAAGATTTCACTGCCATCTGTTTGCAGAGCTGGGTTCTACAAAGCAAGGGGCTTCTGACTCTATTCTTTAATGTCTTGTTATATATGTTTTATTGTATGTATGTTATTTTTGAAAGAAAGTAAGCTACAAATAGGCAAATAAGAATGTGCAGCATATGTATATATGTAGTACAGATATAGAACATTTTCATCATCACAGAAGAATTTGTTGAACAGCACTGTGTGTGTGTGTGTGTGTGTGTGTGTGTGTGTGTGTGTAGTGCTGTCCAGTAGAATATTCTCTGATGATGGAAATGTTCTGTATTTTTGTACTATCCAGGTATGGTCACCATTAGCCATATGCGGAGCACTTGAAATATGGCAAGTGTGAGTGAGGAACTGAATTTTTAGTGTTACTTAATTTTTTTTAAAATAGCCACATGCCGTAGAGGCCCATGCCTGGGAGCAGGTGGGATGAGACTCTTCAGCCAGAAGTCCCTTTCCTAGAGCTGGACAGTTGATAAATCCATCCTCTGTGGCCTCCAAAGGGATAAATCCTGAACTCACTGAGCATTCACCCCAAGGAGACTGTGTTAAGCCACAAGTGATTGCTTGGAAGCCTTGCAGGGGCCGGCCAAGAGGAATGAGGGCTCAAGAGCATGGGAATTAAATCCATTCCTGCACATCCGAGTCTTAGTGTGTATATTTTAATTCACTGCATGAGTGAACATCAGGCCATTTGAGGCTTTTGCCCTGCTGAATTATTCTTATAGGGTCATGCCATCCTGTGTGTGAGGCTTTGGTTATGTGCTCCGCTTTCTAATTCTGCACATTTCAAAGTGTGGATCTCCACATAGATAACTGGTTGTGTTGGTTCTGCTTAGAAGGAACCTCCTTGATTACCTCCCTCGGAGTCTCACAGCCAGGGACGCTAAAAAGTAGTAGGTAGAGTGTTTAGAGCATGGACTTAGGTTTACATCCCTGCTCTGCCACTTACCAAGTGCATGACCTTGGACAAGCATTTAAGTACTCTGTGCCTCGGCTTCCTTGTCCGTAAAGTGGAGGTCATCATAGTGGTGCCTACTTCATAAGGTTGGTGAGAGGATTAAGTGAGTGACGATTTAACAGTGCCTGACACAGGCAGCGTCGTATTGGTGTTTGTTGTTGATATGTTGATAGCCTGCTTCTCATTGTGTCTCCTGTTTATTTCCCATCAGGCATTATTTTTTGTCGTTAGACTTTTTTTTTTTTTTTTTAATTTCCTATTTTTGATAAGCTATATTTTTTTGGCAGTAGGATCAAAACCTATCTTTTTTTCTTAAGTCTTGAAATCTGTTGATGTAAATTCTCATATTAACTTTTTTACAGTCTAAGCCAAGTAGTCATTCATTCAACACGCTTTATTTACTAAGTGTCTTCTATGCACTGAGGCACTATTCTTGGTGCTAGCAATACAAGGTTTTGCATAATTCTAGGCCTATAGAAAGGTCTCCAGAAATGGTTACTCAATTGCTCCCTATAGGATTAAGTACAGAGTTACACTTTCCTGGGTGGCTACTGTACCTTTAGAGAGATTTATCTCTATGCCCATAGATGGGAAGGAAAAGGAAGCTAATATTTTAAAAGCTGAAGAAGACAATGAAATTATCACCGGTCCTCTGTCTCTTAGTTCACAATCATCCTGCTCTGTGGCTCCATCTACCTGCTCATTGCAAAGGATGGTATGAGGTCTTGAGGAGACAAATCCCTAATCTTGTCTGTGGCAGCCCACCAATGTGCCTCAAAATGGAAATGGTAAGGTGTATCAGAATTCCCAAATTTTGAAGAGGTGTTTGGAATTGTAAATCTGAATTCACAGATCTAATCTTATTTCAGATCTAAGACTCAGCTTGTCCCGATCTGATCAGTTATTCAGGAGGAATTTACAGAGTACAGCACTGAGACATATACCCACAAACATGCCTTTTTGGTTTATTTGCTTTTTCAAATACAAGCAGTTTAACCTGGGCATTATTTACCAAGTACTGTCTTAGAGGAAAGAGATGTAAGTCTTATGCAAAATTTATTGGCTCAGGAAGTTCAGTCCCTATTGGAAGAACTCGAGAGGGCTCCCCTGGCAGTGATGAGGGAGACTTAAGGTTGGGAGGTGGTGGCAGGTACAAGAAAATGTAAACTCTGCTTCTTGATACTACACAACTAAGACGTGGCCGATGCTTGGAACAGAGCAGAAAAACAGAGCAAAAGCATAAGCATGAGAAAAATCCTGCTTGTTAATATATATATTTTGCATTGGCATCTTTGAAGATGAAGCTGCTGCTTACACCACTTTACTTCAATTCAGTGAGTTTTACAAGACTACAGGGGGACGTGTTCCAGTTTGAGCAAGCCGAAAACGTCTTAAAGCTGACAGAATAATGAGTAGTTTTTCTTTGTTTAATATTTTTGATCCAGATCTGATAACTGTGGTTTCTGTCATTTCTACCCATTATAACTTTTGCTGTTTTCTAGCTATGTTCTTTCACTTACGGGAGGGTTTAATTTCTTGTATGTATAATAGAAAGCCAAATAAAGGCAATCATGTCAAGTTATGAAGAATTTTCCAAAATTATGTAATGAATATTTGATTCTTTCTTTAGCTAGTTAATTTTAAAACTAATGGTTTTGACAGAATATATATTTTTTCTTTTGTTCGAATTGTATTTCTACTTTCGACTTGAAGTTGGGCTTTCTACTCCTGGACAATCAGAAAGGGACAATCAGAGGGAGAATTTTTCAGGACAAAGGTATATCCAGATAAACTGGGATCGGATTTGCCATTGGCGAAGTGAGTGAGTGAACATTTAGAAGAAAGCTTTGGTACTGGCCCTGAGATTGACTCTCTCTTAGGAAGAGCTTTATTAACATATATTTTTTGGTTTCATTGTTATTCAGTGTTATGATTTACTAATCTCTTAGTAGTGCTGGGAAACTGAGGTTTGGAGAAGGTAAGGGATTTGCCTGAGGTCACTCAGCTGCCCTGGGAATCCAGCTCTGTGTGTTTCCAAAGCTTGTTCTCGTTTCACAGTAATCTCTCTCCATCCTTAAACCTAGGGACTCTCTATCAAAAATTCCCTAAAGGCCTCAGTATTTTTGCCCCTGAGGTGGTAGTGATTGTGATGATGTGAGTGATAGTACGAGCTGAGTCTCCTTTATCATTTACATACAAGTTTACATGTCTGACTTCATTTTTTTTACATGAACCCATTTTACAGGTAAGGACACGGAAGGTAGAAGCAATTTTCTAGACCATCTGTGGTACTTTCTCACACCTTCCCAGGTGCGAGAATACATGGGCTGGACTTTGTATCTTGTCCCAGTCCAGGAGTATTAAACCAGGAGAGAAATGAGAGGATGTTTGACCTAGGCCAGGCCCTAAGGACATCTCTGGAGCTCCCTGTTCAGGCCTGCTTGGCCTTCTCCGGTCGTGCTGTTGTGGACTGCCTCTGTTGCTTCCCTATGAGCCATGATCTTTTGTAAGTCCGCTTGCTGCCTCCTGTGTGTGCCTCAGTTTTCCACACTCATCAAGTGTCAAGTCTTTATTTCCATCTTGTTAGGTTTTTTCTGTTTCCTTTATCATTTGCTCATTGCAGCAGCAGCTTTCAGCCTTGCTGTGGCATTCAGGGATGTGGTTGTGCATTGGGAGAAAAACTGAACTAAACTAGGTGACTGGGACTCTGGTTTCATCATTGTGTGGCTCTGAGAGGCCATCTTTCCTCTGTGAACCATTATGAGAACAAAGGTATAGCCTAAGTGGTCACTAATATGGTTCTAATATGCTAGGGCTCCAGTGTTCATGTAATGTAAGTGGCTTAGCATATCTTCAACTTTCTGGTAAATTTGTTGTTTAGAACAGTAGTGCTAAGGACAGTTAGGATATTTTTATTTTATTTTTTTTCTGAAAAAAAAGAGAGAAACTGTATTTCTCTAAAATATTAACAAACTCAAAGGATGCTGCATTTAGCCATGCTGCTGTCTGCATTGGATAGAACACAGAAATGAGAGGCCCCCAGAATGCAGTGCGGTGTGCTGGTGCCTAAAGCAAAAGTTACATGAAATATACCCCAGAGCACCAGTTCTATAAGCTCAAACTTGATTAGGGAGAAGGAAAAACTGGGAGACAGGGCCAACTCTCTGGGGAATTTTTTTGCCATTTTTTGTAAAAGCAGAGTTCTATTTTTCACCTAGAGGACAGTAGAAAGACTGAACAATAAACCCTTTGGGTGTAATAAATGTGTAAATATGGCACAAGAATTCTATATAAAATGCTGACAATTTCTCCTTGAGGTTGCAGACTTGATTTGGATTTTTGTCATTTATTCTCTTCTCTCTACTCTCTCATTCTTCTGGGAGAGGATGAGAATGCCCAATTTTATTAGGCTTTTGCCTTATAAGTTTTTACAAGTTTCTGCCTTGAATCCCAATTTCAACAGCTTATCTCCTTTTTGCTTCTTGCCAGGTTTCCTTGTTTTACTACCCCTAAGACTTGACCTGCTCCCACTACAGTCTTCCTGGAGACAAAAGTCCTCACCTGGAATGCCAGTCTCAGCATCCATTCTCATTAAGAAAAAGTTAAGGGATTAACTTCATTATTATTTCAAAGGTCTTCTGAATATCTACTGTAGTGGGATCTCATGTATCAATGATTTTGAATGGGAATAGCTTATTTCTCTTTACTGAATGTTGGTGTTTACTGGAATCCAAAGAATAAACAGTGTTTGAAGGATAGGAGATATTAATAATAATGTTTTTGAATAAAGGCATAGGAGAGATCTCAAGAGGGAAATTCCTTCATCTATTTGTTTATATTATGTCTTCTTCCAAAATAATTTCAGGTGGTTTTCAGTAAGGCTCATATGTAAAATGTTAGTGCCCTTCCAACCTTCCTAGTGAGGTGCTTCTAACGGCAGAGGAGAATAAATGGGCACTAGTCTCAGGAGGCCTGGGGGAAGAACCCAGAATGACCTTCCAATTCATAGTCTATTTTGTCCTAATATTAAGATGTTTTACATGATTTAACTTTGATTAAATTGGGGTCTCCAGACACATCAGCCACTTTTGTCCTGTGGCTTCCTGGATCCCATGCCACATACTGCATAGCCTGGGGATACATGTACTTCAGTGAGAGAAGCGTGGCAACTGGACTTTCAACTAGGTATAAAATAGTAAGTCAGGTACTTTAAAAGGGAGAGATGAAATTCCTAAGGACAAAATTAGCCTCTGAGTTCCCTAGCAGCAAGACAAAACAGGAACTCTCAAATACACATTTAAATCAACCAAGCCTCAGACTTCGGGGGAGAAATTTTATTTTCTCTTTTATCGAAATACCATCAAGGATAGACTTGCTGAGTCTATCACTATAGACTACTTATTTTTCTTTGTAACTGATGGCTCTGAATACCTGTTGACTGCCTATATGCTTTTTGCCCCAGATGTGAAAAGTTGTCTGTTTTCCTTTATTTCCTGAACATGTTCTAGTGCTTTTCAAACTTCTTTGCACTCTAAAATCACCTGGGGAGCTTAAAAATATTCAAATATCTCAGCTGTATCTGCTGCTAACTAAATCAGAATCTCTAGAAGTGGGTGGGTTCCTATCTTAGTTCCTTAGATAGGAACTAAGCATCAGCATTTTGCTATTTAAAATTTCCTAGGAGAGTCCGGTGCTCAGCCACATTTGAGATTCGGCGTTATAGACCAGGGGTTCTCAAACTTGAGTGTGTTATCATAATCACCTGGAGGGCTTGTTAGAACATGGGTTCTGGGCTCCACCCCCAGATTTCCTCAGTAACTAGGCTTCCGGTGGGGCTTGAGAATTTGCATGTCTACCGAGTTCCCTGGTTATGCCGATGCTACTGGTCTGGGGATCACATTTCGATAACCATCGTTGTGGAGTTTTCAGGTATGTTAAAACTGCCAAAGTGGTTGAGATGGAGGTCATCACGCTCTAACAGATGACTTTGGGTTTGTTTGATGAAGCAGGTGATGTGACAGGGCATAGGAAACACTTGTGCAACCATACTCTTCTGCTGCACTGCCCATGTTTGAATTTGATTGACAACATGTTCGTTTTCAGTTGGATTTAACATAAGTCTTGGAGACTCAGCCAGTCTATTTCCTATGGGTTGAAGTATTTCACAAATGCAAATTAAGAAACTTGTCAGTCCACTGCTGTTGCAGGTGTCCTATGAGGCATCATGGTGCATAGTGAATGTGGTCTCATTATAAATACGCAGTTTGGTGGCTGTCGTGGATGCTGTGGAAGTCTTCGGAGGCATAATAAATATCCTTTCTCAAGGGGGGGGGGCTGCGGCTTTTTCTTTACTGGGCTTAATAGTGCCTAGCCTGACCAGCTCTTCCTTTAGCTTACTGCGTAGTTTCTTTTTCTTCTATTATAAATATTATCTGCACAACTCTCTTAGCTTTACTCATCCCATTAAAAGGTCATTAGGTTTCCCATTAGCTGCTACTGTTGATGGTTTCCCGCAGAGGCCTCAGCATGGGCCTCCTTGCCGTGAATTTGAGCTGGAGGAGAACTAGGGAGAGGAGGGAAGTGTGGAGACTCCACTAATATCTGCTGCCCAATTTCAGTACACAAAAGCTAGCCTGGAACTCAAGTCTCCCTTCTTTAGCAAAGTTGGCGACAGGCAAAAATGAAATTTCTATTTTTGTTCCAGTGGTCCACTTAATTTCTTTACTTCTTTTTAGATCTTTTAAATATAGAAATATAAAAAAAAATCAATAAATAATAAACAAATATAAAAACAAATGAAATATCTAGCTCAAGTCGTCACTTTTTACATCTGCTACCTTCTGCTGATTGCCAATACTTGAAGGTGTTCAGTTTGCTGTTTGGTTTCCCTGCATTTATAGATATCTCATGAATTAAAATGCCTCATCTGTGGATTCCTAACTGACCCACTGGTGGGGTTGAATCCCAGAGACTGTGGTACATTTCTTTTTTCACTCTATTTGCCTCTTTTATAAAGACAACAACCTTTTGTACTAAATTCCCCACCACGAGTATTTATTAAATATTGAATTTAAGAAGACTATGTAAGCGGAGTAAATAAGCAGAATATATAAGAATATATAAGCAGAGTAAAAATTAAAGTTTAATTTAAAAGCAGATTTAGACACAAAAGTTATAGTTAGAAATCTTCCTTAACTGCTTATAGTGATTAATCTCAGTCCTTTAAAAGATCTATAACTTTAAAGGAAGAGTGCTACCACTTCAGAATTTCTGACATCCCTTTAAATTCATATACTTCCTCAGGCTGCAGGTATTCTCAGTCCTTCTTCATCAAGAAGGACTTCACCAAGTTATCTAGGCGTAATCTGTCTCCTCAGTTAACCAAGGACGTCATCTTCCAGAATTTCTTAATTTTTGTCCCCTCAGATGCCCACCTTTCCTTTCTTGTAGATTGGAGAAGAAAAAAGATCCTAATTATACACATTAGCTCCATTTACCTGCTCCACTTCACTGTGATTGTGCTTTTCTGATGAAGAGAATGTGCGCTTTCTCTGACTGCTTCTTAGATTTAGATCTCTGCCCTTTCCAGCGGAAGAGAGTCCTAATTTACACCAAATACATGCGTTTAGTCATTACCACCTTAAATGTTACAACTTCTTTTTGAGAATCTTTTGGAGCTGTTCTGTCTGGCTTTTGGTACAGCTTGGCTTTTTTTAAGGGACTTCACTGAAGGTTGAGGCTCTGTCATAGCTCGCCACACAATATGATTATTCAATTAGAGATAGGAGTGATTGTTTTTCCTGTGAAGGGAGGTGGTTCTCTGGCACCGAGCCAGGCTCATTCCACTGAACGGAGGTCATGGGGCGCACTCCGCAGAATGTCTGGAGGTTGACAGTGATGCAGCCGATAAAGTGAGCAGGGCATGTCTATAGTTCCAATATGCTTTGCATTGACAAGCTGTTCAGCTCATCAGGAAAATTATGTATAAACCAAAAAGAAGCTTTTTAAACTGACCTCTATTTACTAAGCTCCCTTTCCTCTGTAAAACACAAATGCTGCCGGGAGTCATGGTAAACCGAGAGCTCTAATATACCGACCACGTCTGCTCCCACGGATGACTTCTCCACCTTTCGAGAATTGGCTGCATTTGTTGCAAACTTGTTTATGTTGGTTGTATTTATTACCATAATTACATAATTTCATTAAATATTAAATAAGTAGATGGAACATTAATGCAAGAAAAAAGCATTTCTCTGAAAGCTAAGCTTCTTTGGAAAGATTTGATAAGACAAGTTGCTAAGAAGAATTGTTATCAAATTAGTGTGGGCAAAACATCTGCAAAAGATTATAAAAAAAATCATAGATGTCTAGGAGAGTTTCATCTCCTCTAAAGAAATTAGATGCTGTATTATGGATGTGGCTTATGCAAGAAAGACAATAGAAAATGCCAATCAACAGACTCATGGTAGAAGAAGCAACCCTGGCTCCACGTTAATACATTGGTGAATAAATGTTCATTTATAGGTTTAAATTTGAATAAAATGCTTAAGAAACTTTAACTGACTTTCCTGATTAAGTGAACAACTGTCAATCCCTATTGCATTTACTCTTCATGCAACCCAAGTGTGAACTGGATGTTCCTGCTCTACAAGAATTATAGGATGTTGTTCCAAAGCTCTGTACTTGGCCCTGTGAGAATTCCTGGGGCGGGGGTTACACATTCACAGTCACCTCTGCCTCTAAACTTCTGGTTCTCTGTATTTTGGTCTTGCAGCATCTTTTGTCCTTTGCGTGTTCTCTTTGTTCTGTGTATCTTAGCCCTGGCTGCAAAACTGAAGTTTTCTTAATTTTTGTTTGAAAAAAAAAATCTTACTCAAAACGTTTACATGTATAGTAGACTTGACTGAAGTGGGAGGAAAGGAGGTAAGAAGACGCTTTTACATCTTAGGAATAAAAAGAATTTCAAATTGGAAATCAGATGTTTTTGTGCTTAAAAGTCACCCTGTGATTAGGGATTTGGGTGTTAACCCCACAGAGAGCCCCAGTACATACATCATTTGCCTAAGTTTCTTGCAACTCTATTCATTTGTCCTCTTTCTCTCCATTCCTGTTCACATCAAATGCAGAACAGTATAGCCAACACTTGGCTGCCTCATTTCCTGCTAATCCTTGCTCTTGGATGGAGTCTCACCTCCCTCCCTACCTGACTCCTCTCAGGTAACATATATGTGGTATGTATATCTCAATAAGATGACCACATCCTGAGAATTGTAACACTTGAAAGTAAAAGTGGGCAATACTAATACTTTCTCCAGGACAAAAGGCAACAATTGGGATTGTGCTGGGTAAACCAGGATCTGCTATTTATCAAGGTATTTTCCTAACTACGGGCAATATTCTCCTTAAGAAGAATTTTGATGTTAACAAATAAAATGTTTTTCAACCCATTAAATATACTCTCTAATGTTGGTTAAACTTAAATAGCCAATTCTCTCCCTCATTAGTGGGGAGCGTTGCTCCCTGAAGCAAAGTATGGTCTTTATTGGACATTGTGATATACCATTCTGTGTGCCTCACCCTCTCCAAGCTCAGTTTTCCCATCTATGAAATGGAGAATACTGTCACCTGCTAAGGGACTCAGATGAAGAAAACAGACAGTAAACATTTTGCAGAGGATTAAACTATAGAAATATAAGGTTTATTATAATTGCATATGTTTTTCTAACAAAATTAAGAGTCATAAGTCACAAGGGAATGGTGAATGATATTGTGCTACATCAGCCTGGTAACTTCTCTGGATTTGAGCCTCTGGGTGCCCTTTATTCTTGTTCCCCGATTTTAAACCTGGTCCCTTGAAATAACTACCAATAATCCTGGATCCTGACTTTCAGCCTCCTTATTATTTAGGTCTTGGACCTCTACTCAGAGAATTCATCCAATCACCCTGAATTGTATGTCCTTGAGTCAGGTTATTGTGATGCTGATAAATGAGAACTAAATTGAAATCATCAGCCTCATTTTCTTTACTCACCTATTTCCAGATGTGGAAGTTGATGGACTTGGATTGGCTGCTAACACAGAGTCTCATCAAAGACCATTTTCCCTAAGGGCATTAGCTACAATTTATTGATTAGGTGGAGGCCTGAGGCATTTTGGGGCTGGGTTTGTATGATGGCCTCGGAACATGGTTAGAGCTGAAATCCAAGCCTGCCACCGAGTTTATCAAATTGAACAGGAACTCTGTGACTTTAGATTCAGAAACTAGGCAGGCCGACAAAATGAGCAGTTAAAAAATGTCTCACCTTATTACAAAGAGATAAACAGCTCTTTCCTTCCTCTGAGAATAGGAATATGGGCCCAGTTTACATGTGCCCAGTTCTGCTTAAATTGGGGAATATGTCTGCTTAGTATTCCATTGTCTACTGCAGTCAGTGGTGGCTGCTTGGATTGTCTATACCTGCTCTTTCTACTTCCTCTGCTCCTGTCTTGAATCTATTCCATTCGGGCTTTTTACTTCCTCTACTCCAAGCAAGCTACTCTTATAATGACACCAACGCCCTCCCCATTGCTAAAAGCAGAGGTCAGGTCTCAGTTCTGATTCTAATTGCTCTGTCATAGCATTTAACATGTTGGGTTCTACTCTTTTTACTTGAAACAGTTTCTCCCCTTGGCTTTCAGGACTGACAGCACACTCTCTGGTTTACTCACACCTCAATTAGCACTCTGTCCAATCCCTTTGGTCGGTGCATCTTGAATCTCCTTCACCTCTGAATATTGGGTTCTCTAGGATTTAGTCCTCAGATGTCTTCCCCATTCTGCTTACACTCATGCCCATCCAGACTCATTGATTTCCATACCTTCTGTCTGCTGAAGACTCCCAAATTCATATCCCTGGCCTGAAACTCCCTGATGGACTTGAAATGCACATAATCATATGCTTAACTCTTCGCTTGAATTTGTAATAGGAATGTTGAAAAATTAATATGTCTTATACTGAACTTCTGTTCTCCCCCAAACATACTTCTCCTAGTCTTTTCTTACTAGAAAAGGTAACCCTTTCTTTCAGTTGCTTGGGCCCAAACCCTTGCAATCATCATCATTATTTTTTAATCTCATGTCTTACTTTCAGTGCATCAGCATAGTTTATTGGTTTTATCTTCAAAATACCTGAATATCCAGAAACTGACCACCTTATCACCTCTCCTGCTATCCTCCTGATCCCAGATACCATCCTCTTCCACCTAGTTCATGGGAAGATCCTTCCTGAATGCTCTCTCTGCTTCTGCTCTGGCCCCTACAGCAGAGTTTCAACATAGGCAGAGGGATCCTTTAATAACCAAAGTCTGATTGTTACTTATCTGCTCAAAACCCAGAATGGTAAATCCACAGTTCACTCAGAGTCCTTACAAGGGCCTACAAGTCTCATTACAACTGTTTCTGAGCTAACGTCCTACTAGCTTCCTTCCCTCCCAACGTGTTGTCAGTGCCCACAATGGCTTCTACTACTCTAGTCACAGGGGATTTTGACTTCCACTTCTCTTTGCCTGGTACTTTCTCCACATATGTGCATGGCTAGTTCCCTCACTCTTTAAGATCTTTGCTCAGATGTAACCTTCTAAATGAGGCTTTCCCTGGTTATTCTATTTAAAACTGAAAATCCCATTCACCCCAGAGCTTCCTACCACATTCCTG
>NW_006430735.1:10763225-10812844 GCF_000325575.1 Pteropus alecto | reverse complement strand
GAAACAGTAAGAAAAGACGATGATCTTAAAAATAATATATTTTGGCCGTGAGTTTTATTTTAAAAATACCAGGTAGGATTTTTATTCTTGAAGGTAATGTTTTCAATTTCTGAAACTGTTTACCAGGAATACAGTAATCACTCCTAACCATTCTGTTTGAACATACTGTTTAAAAGATCAGTATCTATTATTTGAATGCTGGGCATTGCATACCTGTCTCTGCTTGAACTGACTTTTTATTTTTGAATATTTGCTGTGGACATGCCCTTGTGCCTTCCCACCTCCAACTTTCTTTATTGGAAATGAATTATATTTGTCTCACCGTGTTTTTAAGACCTTTATGTTTTGGTGACATAAATTTATTCTAGAATTATTGTCTCTTCTAAGGATGTAAATGTAAATGAATTCTCAACCATTGGAAGCCAGGGGTGGCGGCAACTACGTACTGAGTAGGCTTAGGTGGCAAAATCAAGATCTTAGAAGGCAAGTTAAGGGAAACCTAGAACTATAGAGGCTTTCAAATGGAAAGCTAGTTATTGGATTGAAGGAAAAAAGGGTTCAGTGCCCATTTCTCCCCTGTTTTTATAGATGTGCAGATGACTGGCTTCTATCTAGACCAACACTCCAAACCATTTTTCAACCTATTAAAAAGTGATAACATATTCTTTAACTATATCTTACCCTGCTTTCAAATGTGGCATATTTAAAGTACATTTGAAATATAAGTGAATTATTCATTTACTAAAGAGCAGACTTTTACAAAAATAGTTCAGGATAAAAAGCAGCATATGAAATTATCTAATTGTCACCTACTTGCATTCTAACAACCATATGTATTCTCCCATTCACATTCGATATTTTCGGTCCTCGGGCTGAAAGGTCTCAAACAACATTTTGAGATTTGAGAATTCTGAGGCCTTTGATTACATCTACACCTACTGGTGATCCAACTGCTGATGATTCCATATCAGGAAACTTCAGGAGAAAAACTTTGCATATTTGGACAGCCAACACTTTCTGAAATTTTTATAAAGTGCAAATTTAATTATTTAGATTTTGCAAACCACAAATTAAGATATATGCTTCAATGCAACCAGCACTCTCTGTTCTTTCCCTCATTCTCTCTCTCTCCCCATGTGTCTCTGTGTGTGTGTCCCTCCAATTTTCTATCCTTCTGTTTGGAATATTGCCTTAGATGCCCCATTAGTTTAACTAATGTTAGAGAACATCTAATGAATTAGGCAGTCAGTCAGACTTGGAGTGCTTTGAATGGAAGCACTCATTTCTTCAGATGTAGAATGAGAATGATGGAGTCTAAGTTTGAAGTAATCTTAAATTTAATCTGGTCTCAACCGCACTTGCACATTAGAATCATCTGGAGAGTGTTTTAAAATTCTGCTGCCTTAGATCAATTGAAACCAGATTTCTAGGGATTCTGCCTAGGTATCTGTATTAAAACAAAAACAAAACTCTAAGTGATTTTAATATGCAGCCATGATTGAGAGCTGTGATCAGGGTAAACCTACTTGATATTTAAATCTCCTCTGCATTGTTGTCACTGCCCAAAACTTGGCTGGTCTCTGTGAAACCTCCAAGGAAGAAGTGCTCCTTCTCTAAGGAAGAGCTCTATAGGAAGTTCTTATATTAACATAGAAGCTCTCTCCTTATACCTTCTACTGGTTGTTCTTGATTCTGTTATTTGGGACCACAAAGAATAAATCTCATCTTTCTACATGGCAGTTCTTTGAAAATTTGAATGGAATTATTAGTCATTCATGTTTTAACCAAATATTCATTGAGTACTTATTATAGGCTCAGACCTGCCCTGAGTCCCCAACAAAGAAAATATGGTCATTACATCATGATGTTTACAGTCTGGTGGGGAAGATGGAAAAACCAGTGACATTGGTACAGCTACCTTCCTGCCTACATCCCGCCCCATCTTACCCTTCTCTAGGCAGAATATCCTCAGTTACTTCAGCTTGTCTTCATATGACATTGTTTTGAGGCCTTCTGTTTACTGAGGCTTAAACTTAACTTCAGGTTGTCTATATCCCTAGTGAAATATGGCTCCTAAGGTAGATTGCAGATGTCAGATTTCTGGTTTGAATGTACTGAGGAGAGAGAGGGACTGCCGTCTACTTCCTTCTACTTCTAGGTGATATATTGCTGGCTCATCATGAAATTGCAGACAGTTAAATCCATGTGGACTTCTTCATATGTCAAGGCAGATGATATCAAAGCAAGGGACTGGAGTTTAACTTTCTTCTCTCTTGTCTACCTTCACCCTTGGCTTAGTCATGGGTCCCTAAGTTCACACGTGAACATTTCAATAACTCACTACTTATGTCACTGGTCCTAATAAGCCCTGGATGGGCTTGTCCAGAGGTGAACACGTTTGCCAAGTGTACTGGACCTAAAAGGGAGATGGTGGTGGCTCAGGAGTAACAGTTTGGTACAACTCCTTTCTGTGACCAGATTTTCATCTATCTAAGTAGAAACTCTCATCAATTGACCCTTTCAGTGTTTGCCCCAGACTACTCTTGCTCTACATTTGCCAATTAGCATCTCAAGGAATGCTGCTGTATATTTGGATTTTTGCATTCACATTCAGTGAAATGTTTCCCAGATATTTAAAACACAACACATTCTGTTCTGTTGAAATAAAAATGGGTACACTGAAGATAGATCAAAATCTATAAGATCACCATCAGGATCAGTAAACATTCATTGGGGATATGTGACATAATTGTTCAGATTAGAACCAATTTGGATTCTAATCTGGGGAAGATTTGGGCAAGATTCTTTCATTGTTGGTACCTTCTTTAGCTCTTGATGGAGTCAACTTGGGCCAATAACAGAGGCCCGTTCGATCGTCACCCTCCTGTCTTCTCTGCAGCCTTTGACTTCATTGGCAATTCAAATCTGGAAAATCCCTCCCTGGTGCTATTTCACTATGCCATCAGGTTGGTTATGTCCTTCTTGTCTATCCTTTTCTCATTTAGCCCTCTTACCCACTAACCAAGGGCGTTCCTCAAGACTAACTATTTGGTTCTCTGATGTTGTTTATATGTACTTTTCCATTTGGATTTCTCGGGATTTAACTACCACTTAAATGATGATATGTTCCTCCTATGATAGATGATTGGATAAAGAAGCCATGGTACATATATACAATGGAATATTACTCAGCCATAAGAAGAGATGAAATATTGCCATTTGCGACAACATAGATGGACCTCGAGATATCATGCTAAGAAAAGTAAGCCAGAAAGAAAAAGTTGAAAATCACATGATGTCACTTATATGTGGGATATAAACCTAAAAGCAACAAATGAACAGGACAAACAAACAGAGACTCATGGACATGGACTATAGACTAGTGGTTACCAGAGGATGGGGGGTTGGGAAGGAGTGGGGAGGTACTTGGGGTAAAGGGGGTTAAATATGTGATGACAGAAAGAAATCTAACTATGGGAGGTGAACACAGTGTAAATATATATATGCCTTACTGTTAAAGTATACAGATGAAACTTATTGGATTTCATTAACCAATGTCACCATAAAAAAAATTAATTAAAAAAAATAGTGATACGTTTCATTTTTATTTTTAGCCATAGATCATAACATACATTATCAATTATCTGTTAAAGTCAAATGGCATTGTAATTTTTATTATTTACATAAATCCACCTGCATTTGCTGTTGTCAACTATTGTTAATACTTAATATCAAGCACTTCATCTTTTTTTTCCTTTTTTCTTTTCTGTTTTCCCTGTTCTCCCCCTTCCCCCATGGTGTTCTTATTCTTCCAGCCATCTAAGTATATTGGCTATCTTTTATTCCTCCAGCAAATGTAAGTATCTACTGTATTTCAGACACTGTTGTTCTTAGGTGCGGCGTAGATCATGAATTAAAAGATAGGGTCTTACATTAGTAGAGTTTGTATCCCAGTGGGAGAGTTAGACATTAATCATATAACCACAAAAATATACTTCAATGCATATATGAAAAGAAAAACAGGGAAAAGTCCAGAGAAAATGAGGATATATAGTAAGAGACCTGACTTTTATTGGGAGGTGCAGGAAGTCTTCTCTGAAAAATTGATGTTTGGCCTGAGATCTGAATGATGAGTCAGGGCCGGAGAGGGTCATCTCAGGCATAAAAAACAACATTCCTGACAGTCTTGGGCTTGGAGGTGGCAGTGGGAGGAAACTGTGCAATTCAAAGCAACAAAGAAAACATTGTAAGTAGACAAGTGACCTGGAAGAGAAAGTGGCAAGAGATGGAGTTGTGTCAGATCATGAAGGGTCTTGATGTCATGTTAAGGTCTTTAATCTTTTCCCTAAGAACTATTGCAGCATACTAAGTAAGGGAATAACACGATCAGATTTGCACTTTTAGATGAACATGGTCTGTGGGGAAGAGAATGGATTGGCAGGGAATGGGCAGAACTGGACATAGGGACACTGGTCTGGAGGCTATTGCAATAGTGCTTTTAAGGACAAGGGTGGTGGTTATGGAGATGGAGAGAAAATGCTGGCTCTGGGACACAAGTCCAAACCTCAGAATCACTATGTCTGAACATACTTCATATTCAACCAACCGACACATTCCATTACACTTTCCTATATAACATCTTTCACATCTATATTTTCCTCTCCATTCCTATTCTCATCACTTAATTCCAGAACTATGAACCCATGTCTGAATTATAGCCATCTTCTGTTAGAGTTTGCTCACTGAGAGCTGCTATTCCTCTATCCTTCAGTTTTCTACCTTAAACAAGGTCTCAGAAGACCCAGAGACTTCTCCCCACCCCAAGATCTGCATCAGCAATGTAGAAACTGGCTTCTACTAGGACAGAACAGTATGAATTTGTGTGTCTTATAGGGCTATGGTTCCAAATACTGATAAGCTCCATCATCAGGTGCACTTTGAACGTGTACAGGTTCCTCTCCTCAATACCCAGAGGTTTTGATTCAACAATTTTGAGGCGGGGCCCAGGAATCTATATTTTATGAAGCTCAGGTTTCTAAGAATTAGGCAGATTTTGTTTGCTCTAAGGCACCACTCTATGCACCTCACTTTGTCCTGAAGAGAGCAACCGTAATTTTTAGGTCTGGACTCTGTCTTCTCTGTGCTGTCTTCCCAAACTCCTTCCTCCCCTAAACTAAAACAACTTTTCTCACTTAAATCTTTATTTGACTTTAGCTTTCTGTTTTGTGGGTTTTTTTTCTTTTCACTGGGGAATCTCTGATGTCTTCTCGGCAGGCGTAGCCACCTGTGAAGGGACGTGCCATGCCATAGAGGCCTGCTCCCTGGATGGCTGAGTGACAGGGAAGATTTCCTAAAATTCATTATAAAGCAAACCCTATGTTTGCAAAGATGAAATGTTGCATAGAGCAAGAGGAAAAAGTCAGCAGCAAGAAAATAATCTGTTTGAGAGTGCAGCCCTGTTTCATGTATCTATCAATTAGATTTGCTTCCTTTTGGTCTTTAGATAAAAAACAACCTCAAATAAACATGACCATGGTGTATCTGTTTTAAAGCTTCTAATCTTCTGACTACTAGAGCAAAAAATTAATATCTTCCTTCCTCCATAACAGTAAAAACTTCAATACCAGTGAACGGAGGGAAATGAAGAATGGATGCAGTTTATCTCTGGGTGGGGGGCTTGCACGTGCGAATGTGTATGTAGTCACTTGTATATGTGATTAGCATCAATTTCAAATTTTTATGGAACTGTAGTAATAGATCATGTTAGATATGTGAAAGAAATATCAAAATTGGATCCCTGACCTATTATACTTAACTTTCTAGGGTAAGAACATTATCAGATATCCATGAGCCAAAGAAATAACACAAAGGGAAGTTTATTTGGTGTCCAAATATGGATTTATTACTTTTCAAAATTCTCTAATGTTTATTCTTAGAATTAAAGGTCTTTTCAAATGTCCTTTAATTTCAAATATAGTCAGTATACTGACAAGTGATTATTGAGCTTGGGCAGGTAGCAACAGAACACGTATTTGCATTCTCTAAAATTGAATCACTGACACCGGAATGAAGAGGAACACAGATGAATTATAAATTTAAATTGTAGTGTGTGTGTGTGTGTGTGTGTGTGTGTGTGTGTGTGTGTGTAGGAGGTGAGACTGAGTGGAGGCGGGAGAATGACTTCCACTCATAGCACAGAGGAAGATAAATCAACACAGATTAAAAAATGTAAAAAAGCTTTTCCCATTCGCCTCGCTTCCTTGTGATGTCTTTGAATGTGTTTGGCAGCAGTGGGCCATGTCAGGCCACCTGTGCAGTCAGCAAATTGCTCATGATATTTAAAGGGTTCCTTTGTTAATCTCCTCAAGTAGCCCTTTGGGAAACTGGATGCTTGCTTTGGAATGTCCACTGTATTTTTATTTTACTTGAAGTATTACTATATTTTCTTTTGCTAATGAGGATTTTCTTTATCCCTACAATTGATAATAAACTCCTTTCTTTTTCTGAATTTATTTTTGTAAATTAAATTTATTGGGGTGACATTGATTAATAAAATTATGTAGGTTTCAAGTGTACAATTTAATAATATATCACCCGTACATCGCGTTGTGCGTTCACTACCCAAAGGCAGATTTCCTTACATAACTATATATATGACTCCCTTTACCCTATTCTACCTCCCCCCACTCCCCTTCCCACTGGTAACCACTATGCTATTGTGCGTCTCTATGAATTTTTGTTTGTCTTGTTTGTTTGTTGCTTTCAGTTTATACCTCACATATGAGTGTCATCATATGGTTCTCAATAAGCTCCTTTCTTATGGAGGACTGTCTTCCTTCCTTTCGTGTCATTCAGAACTCCTTGTCTAATAGTAGCAGAGTTTGTAAGTTGGGAAGTTCTCGGGCACCAGTCATGTTGTTGTGCTGGGGAAGAGATTAATGTCTGGTACATTGTGAGTGGTACTCCCTGAGCTGTGCAACATTGTAGTAAATACTCAATAAAAAATAAATAAAAATTAATGAATAAGCAACTGAGTGATTGAGCGAACATCTTTTCATTTTGCAGAAATGGTTTAGTGTTGTTTATGTCGAGTTCAGATGAAATAGAAATAGACTCTGGATTAAGGGAGACTTGGGTTCTTTGCTGGCTCCCTTATTTACTTACTGTGTGACTTGGACAAATTAGTTAACTTCTTCGAACCTCAATTTGCCTATCTGTAAAACAGGTAAAGTAATACCTACCTTGTAGGGTTATAAAGAGAATTATATGTAATGTATACAGAAAACACCTAATATAGTCTCTGGCATAGAATGGATACTGAATGTTAATAATGATAATTATGGTTTTAGTTTTTCCAATCCCACTTTATAGTTAGATCGGCATCAGTGAGTGGAGAAAGTAGAGCATGAACTTATGACTGAACTAAAATCTGTACCTACTAAAGGCGGAATGGGCTTGTGTCTCTTATTCATATGTATGGTTCCCAGTCTGGGCCTATCATAGAGATAAACATTGTGTGAATTATATAAGTCACTAGTATGAGCTCGCAACGTATTTCTTTGTTGAACATAAAATAATTAGTTAAGAATTACTTATTCTATATAGTACAATGTGAATTGAAGGACATGCATTTTATCATACATTGGCTTTGGCCCGTGGTTATACAACCAACTAAAAAGAATACTCATTGCAGTTCTGATACTAAAGTGTGAGTGTTCCACACAAATGTGGCCGAGAGAACAGGCCTAGATTCCTCTTGTAGGTTCTGTTGTTCCTCTACCATGCTCTCTGGTCTTTTCTACTGTAATAAATTATCAAGCCTGCAGTGTGCCCTGCAGTGCTTCTCAAATTTATTCCTTTTTATTATTATTGTCTCCTTCTTGCTGCTTTTTTTATTGTTTTGCTTTTGCTCCTTCTATGCATTTATTAACTGAATTAGCACATTTCCAATGTTTGTTCACATTTAATGAGGTATTGGTATTTTGATGGCAGAAATGAAGAAGTGAGACCCACAGGTGAGAATTTTATTGAACTTCAGTGTATTTTATTTTCCAAGATGTGTGATTCACAAAGTCATAATCTATTGTGCAACATAAAGTATAATGTGTCCCTACAGTTTCTGATATTTTAATGACTGAAAATTTAACACTGTTAAGGAAAGTTCCTTAGCTATATCCTGAAGAGTTCAACTTTATTTAATAGAAAATGAAAAAATTCTATCAGCCACAAAACACTTCAAATATATTAAAAAATTATTAGAAATATAGAATTAAATTGGACATGCCTCTGGATTAATTGGATTAAGTAGTGTTAGTCAAGGTTCTTTGACTAAGGTACAAATAACAGAAAGATACCCAAATTGGCTGGAGCAGAAAGAAGGAGTTTATTATAAGGCCACATGGGTGTCTGAGTTCCCAAGGGCAGAAAACAGGATTGCAATCTGGAGCTAGGAACCCATTAGAACATAGGCACAGACATGTTTTCAATCTCAAGCTTTCTCTCTCCTTGCATTTGTTTGTGCTTTTTTTTCTGTCCAGGTGAAGTTGGCTGTCTCTGAAGGGCAAAGTCACCTCCTGAGTTCAAGTGAAGAGCTCAAATTACCCAGCATCTCAGAACCCCCAAGTCCAAGTTTCTAGGAAAAAGAATGTGATCGATCCAGGATGCAGGAGTTCTGTAGTGAATACATGGCTGCCTAGAGACCTGAATGGGGTGGGATGGGATGGGATGGGATGGAGAACAAAAGTTCTCGGTGAGGACAAACATTGTCTACTACACATTTTGTCTTATTTGATCCTTTTACAGTGCCATATAGAAAGCCAGTTTAATGTGGGCACAAAACAGTTGTAGTGAAGTATTTTATGACATTCACTTACTGTGAAGAGGCTGAATCTATATATGACACAAAAGTGACTGATAAAGCAACTTTCTGTAGAAATTAAACCTAATAATTTTTACATGAAATAAGCAGGAAATTATAGAGAGGTTGCATATATTTGATTTTATATTTATTTTGCTTTCTTCAGGTATGGATTAGATTGTTTTTAATCGTCATCATAAACTCATTACAATGGTATTTATTTAATTACTCTAAAATATTTATTATTTTATTGAAATTTTCCTTTTTTCATCTTTATTCTCTCCTTTGTTCCATTTTCTCCTCTACTTCAGTCTATCTTATTTTTTCTTTCTTCCCTTTTTTCCATCACTCTCTTTCTCCCAAGGAATGAAAGGATATGCGTGGGTGTTTTTGAAAGTGGAAGAGAAGAAAAATTGAGCAATGACAAGTTTGAAAGTAGCAAATTATTTTAGTAACTCACTGTCTTGGGGGGATATATATTGATGTATAATTTATACACAAATGCAAATAGTCATGTAAATTGGGTGCGTATTTTAGCTCTTAGAAAATAACCGCCTACACGTTCCTGTGCAGTCCCTCCTATGCTTTAGCTTCAGCTGTGTTGGAGTCACTAGGAGTCAGAGTTAAGAGGATCTGGTATAACTCAGATGAAATTCGCAGCCTTTATATTTCCAGAAAATGACCAAAGCATGTGAAAAGGTTGAAAAGAGAGCAGAGAGAATAATACATAGAAGAGAAAGATGTGCAAGAAGACAGTGGGGCTGATGGGGAGTGGGCAAGCAAGGGAAGGAGAGGAGGGCTTAGCAGCTGGGGCGGGGGTGTGCTGAGCTGGGCAGTGTGTAAGCAGCTGCCTGGAGGGTATTTACTTGGTCAGAAGAAGGGCCGCTGCTCGCACATCTAAGGTTTGTGTAATTTAGGAAAAGACAACTCCTTGCAGTTATGTGGCTGCAGAGGAATACCTTCCTTCACTGGGCACATCTGTGCAAGACGGCTTACATGTTATGCAGCATCCCTGAGGGGTGATAGACATGAGAACTGGGAGGCCAGGATGCAAAACTAAGGTTTGCAAAAAGCTGCTCCCCAGCTCATGACCCCCATATAGGGACCCCTGACCATGCTGCAGGGGCTACATGGTCCAAGGTACACGGTGGGTGTTATTATTTAGAGACCCTAGAATAGGAAGAGTCAATGAGAGACTAAGCAGAAGAGATGAGAATTAGAGTATGGGCCATGACTCCAAATGAAGGTGGTATAGGAGCATATGTGGCTATTGACAAAAGGAAGCCTTGGGGTGGGGAAGATCAAAGGCACCTATTTCGTTAGGTACCATCGTGTGACAAACTCCAGCTTCTAGGAGGTAACCTGTCTCTTTCACCCTCAGGTGGAGGAGGAAGAGCACTTAGATGGGCTGAGGTCCACTGCAATGGAAGGCAGTTATTTGGCTAGTAAGTGATAGAGATGAGAATTGAATGTAGGCCTGTCTGGCTGCAAAGCCCATTATGTCGTATGTCCTGCCTTCCTAAGGGCAATGCTGATGGCGTCCAGTTTTCAGCCATTATGCTGCACAACCGTTACAAAAACACGCAGCTCCTGTTCCTAGAGCAGCCTTGGAGTAGGGAAGTTATTGCAACAAAGTTGGGACTTAAAGATTGTCAAAGGAGACAAGACCAAGTAATCTTGTCTTCAAATTTTCTGAAACAAAAATTGTGTGTGACACAAGGTCTAACAAAAGAATTTTGAGCTGCTTCATGCTGTGAGATCAGATTGGGAGCCATAGATAACAGATGAAATTCTCAAACCTCAGGGGCTTTGAAGGTTTAGGGAACAACAGAAGTGTTTGAAATAAAAATTTTCCTGGAAAATTTTGGATGTAAGTTTGTGCTGCCTATAGAAAACTGTATCTAACAGGTCCCACGGGGCAACTAGGGATGCATTGGAATGGGTAGCCCATTTTTGCCTTAGTATGCACATGCTAGTGAACTACCTCAAACAACTGTGGTAGAACAGTAACTTAGGAGTCTCTAAAGGAGAGAGCTGTCAGTTGGAAGAATTAAAGGACCCTTTAAGGACCAATTAGGGCAAAGAGGCATAAGGGGGACAGGGAGCAACTCAATGGTAAAAACAAAGCCAAAGAGAAAAACCACAAAAGGAATTAAGTTCTCTTTCCTCCTGATAATATGAGAGGGCTTGTGTGAATGGCATGTGCTTGCTTGAAATTAGTTCCTCATCTCTGTGCCTTAAACTTGTGGCTTCTATGCGGGAAGCTGATTCCATCCTTATTTTACTACAGAACATCTATTCTCCTTGAAGGCCCGGTTAACGTATCTCCTCCTCATTAAAGCCTTTATCGATTTGCTCCTTCCAACTCCCACCACAGCAGAGTAGCTCATTCAGTAATTTAATAACAAATAACCGTTGTGTGTCTAATATCAGGGGGCCCCATGCTAGGCACTGATGATAAAACAGCAATTAAAACACACCCAGTTTCTGCTCTTGAGAAGCTTTCCCCACTTGGTGCCACTGCTGAGCCGTCTTAAAAAATGCATGCTACTATTATTTAAAATACACGTTGTTTTGAAATTATTTATGTATTTCTGTCCCCTATTAGACTGTGAGTCCTTGAGGGCAAGTACTATGTCTTAATCAAGTTTTTATCCTCAGTACCTACTAGTGTCTGGAATATAATAGTAACTGAATAGGCATATGTATAATGAATGAATGCTTTTCGTATTTTTACCTTTTATAAATTTGCAGACTTTGAGCATGTTCTCATTCATCTTTCATCTTCCAACACTTCCATTTTCATAAAGAAGAGCCTCCCAGGAGAATTATTTAGTCCCTTTTACAGACTTTTTAAAAGATCTAATATCTATCTTGAGGAGATCAGCTAAAACTGATGCAGAATGATTGTGGTGATATTAAAATGAATTAGTTTTATTTTACATGGCCATTTTCTGAAACTTTAGAGTTACAAAAATATGCATTATTGGGAATTGCTTAATTTTTCATCATAGGTTTCTTTATCTAGCAGATTCTTCTAGTACATTTGAAATATGATTCAGTTTACAGAACATTGATTTACAAATAGCTTTACCAGCATATATCTATTGTTTGAAATATGCAACAGCAATATATGGGAGCCAAATGAATGATAAGTTAATTAAGAACAGGGAATATAAAACTTTAATCAATAGACATAACAAATAAAATGTTCTTCAAGTTAATATTATGGCCAGGTAAATTATAGGAAGAGGGACAAAAGAAAATGGATGGGCCTATGCAGTGAGGGAGTGGGAGGAAGAGGTACAAAGGGAGAAAGGAAAGATGAAGAAAAGAGATCACAAGGCATGAGAGAGAGAGAAAAAAATAGAGAGAGTAGGAGTAGAGAAGTCTCAAAAGGTCAGCAAGAGAGATGAAGGGCAGAGATAGTTGGGGGCATTGACACAGAGGTAGACAAAATGATGCAGGAATAAAAAAGTCAGAGAGAGAGACACACACACAAAAGGGGAGGAGATCGTGGGGTTAAGTGTGCGTCCACTTGGGCAAAACCCTATGCTTGCAGGGTTGTCTTGGAAGTAATATGAGGCTGATGCAATTAATTCCTTCAGTCATTCATCTACTTTATGGAACATGAACGAAATGGTGGGCATTGTTCTAGGCGTGGGGATACAATGGTCAACAGAAGGATAAGGGCCCTGTCTTCTCCAAGTTAAAGTCTAGGTTTGGCGATGGGATTGTTTTCTAGGTCCTTTGATTCTACAGCTACCATAGTAGGGTTTGGGTCTGCACTTGCAGTAGGGTGCATTGTCATGGAACATCTCTCATGCCATAGGTCTGCCCTGGAGTTATCCTCAAGGCCCTTCGAAATGCTCAGTATCCATGACTCTCTTCTCTTGGGCTGGGCCATTTAGTTGCAGCTTCACAGTGGACCCAGAAGAAAAAATGGACCAATAGCAATCATCAAATGAAAAGTCTCTTTAACTCTTACTGTTTCTGCTTCCAAGATTTACCTGTGTGCGTGCATGCACATGCAGGTGTGCACGCAGATTGTGCCCTTGAGGCTGTGTCGTTTATTGGCCACTCTTTCTGTGCTTTCTTTCCCCACAAGCAGTGTGCTGAGAACACCCAATTGTTGTTGAATCCTTCCTCATGGGAGGTTGTGATGACCTTGATAGGGATACCAGTCAAGTGGACCAGTGCTGAGGATGGGTCATAAGGGCCAGGGCTCGGTCAGGCATGGGAGTGACTCAGTATAATATAAGTAGATGGACCCAGAGAGAGCCTTAATTGCAGAAAAGGGACCAAAGCTAACCAGGAAGAATAGATCTATTAAGTCTGAAGAAAGATTTTAGGGCTAGAAAAAGGAAATGAGGAAGTCAGGAGCTGAGAAAATGGAGAGACAGGCTAAAAATGGAACAAAATGAGGATGAGGGAACTCTTTTGAAGTGATTGGGAGGCTTGGAGTTTCTTAATAGTTGCTGGCAGTGTGGGTCACTGGACAGTCTTCTAAAATGAAAGACCTAGCATCAGGCACAAACAATTCCAATTTGGTATGTGGAGATGTCAGTATAATGAAGTGACATAAGAATTACTATTATGCTGAATAAGGGGACTCATGGGGTATAATTTGAAAGCAGCTGCCCACTAATTCCCACACTGTAGGGCTAGTTGCTACCTTCCCTTCTTTCTTGGTAACCAGGGCAGCAGGGCAGTGTACACACACACACCTACACACACACACACACACACAAATACAATTCCAGGTAATAATAAAAACTCTAATCCTTATGTAAAGTTATAGTTTTTCTCCTTCCCCAGTTTGGTCCTGTTGCAGGCTGACCTCTTGCCCAAGGGGACAGAGGGTGGTCAACTTTTTTCCTTTTTTCCCATCTAGTAAAGCCACCCTCCCTCATCTTGTTAACCTTGGTTTCCATCCCCATGGAGTTGTAGTTTGTGTTGGTATGTTAGTTTATTGCTGTAAAACAAATTATTACAAATTTAGTGGCTTAAAGTTACACCCATTCATGAGCTCACAGTTCCTGTGGGTCAGGAGTGCAGGCGCAGCTGGGCCCTTTGCTCATGGTCTCACGAGGTTGCAAACTAGCTGCCTGCCAGGCTGTGATCTCATCTGAGGCTTGGGATCCTCCTCCAAGCTCACGTGGCTGTGGTCAGAATTCATTTCCTTGCTCCTGCAGAACTCACTGTGGTTTGCTTCTGCTAGGGCAGCTGGAGGGAATATCTCTAACCTCTAGATGCTCCTTTAAAGGGCTCCCTGATTAAGTCAGGCTAACTCAGGATAGTCTCCTTTTTGATTAAAGTTCAGGTGATTAGGGACTTTAATCACATTAACAAAATCCCTCCATCTTTGCCCTCTTCTGTCAGTTAGATACAAGTCACAGGTTTTGCTCACACTGGAGGAGAGGAATCTATGGAGGGGCAGGGATTATGGAGACCAGCTTAGAAATCTGTTTACCACAGGCGGGGGGTAAATTTCTTACTTGACAACTATTGCTTTGAGCTGGCTTCAGTGCTTTTTGGGCTTGACAAGTGTTTGTAGCTTACTCTCTCATTAGCCATTCTCATAGGTTTTTCTGGAAATATTCCAATTCCTTTTCCTGCTCCACCATCATAAGGGTTCTTATACCTGAGGTTTCCTTGACATATCTAAGTGCACTTGTATTTCAGCCATAGCTTATGATGCTGCCCAATCCCCTGGCCTACAGCTAGCCACCTGACCAGCTTCCTGGTGGCGGTCCCTTGCCCCTGTAGGGGAGTCTCGTTCAGGATCTATGAGAATTCCATGCTGGCTCAGGGGCAACCCACACCTGGCTGACCAGGAACACTTACTTATTTTTCCCTTACAAATACTGGGAGTGCTGGTTGCCTCAGTATGAGAATAATCCTCTTCACATGTTATGAGAGGCCAGTCATAACTCCTCTTACCTTTCAGATTTCACAGGCATGAATTCACCACCACTGTGCTCACCAAACTGCAGAGAGAGCATGCTAAATTCTCTGAGGGGTTCTGCTTAAGCTCCTTTTTCTTGGGTTGACCGAAGGAGGTGGCATCACTCCACCTGAGGTAGATAGCCTTGATCAAACTACTTTTAAAAAATACTCTCCTAATTTCTAACTCTCTGCTTTTTTATTTCAAGTTTTTTTTTTCCTGTAAAATAAATTATTACAAATTTAGTGGCTTAAAGTTACACCCATTCATGAGTTCACAGTTCCTGTGGGTCAGGAGTGCAGGCACAGCTGCACTCAGTGAAAGGCAGTTGCAGAGCAGGACTCCAGAACCAAGAAAGGCAGAAGTATGCTGAGGTTTGTGAGGGTAGGGAGTGTAGGATGGTTGGTCTGTCTTCAGCAAAGAGGGATATTCAAAGGCCAGGTAACACAAAGCCATCACACTGCAGAAGGGCACAGATATTGCCAAGCAGGGCTCAGTGAAGGGCTGAAAGTTTAGGCAAGCACTCAAGAGCCAGGGAGCCATGGGCAAAGTAGGGCTTAACAGACAGCAGATGGCACCAAGACGACCTTGGTTGGAAGCCAGTATCTCTCCTAACTAGATAGTGTCACGCACATGAAGTGATTGATTAAAGGCGAAAATTAGTAAGAAACATAAAATTGTGTCTTTTTATTTCTATTCAAATTTTTATAAATAACATTGTAAATTGAACATAAGACAAAGTTCTGTGTTGATCACTATAGGAAATACACAGATAAGCTTTGAAAGAGTTTATGGGTGTAAAATAAATAATGTAACAGGATCAAATATACTTGACAAGAATTCATTCTATTTCAATATATTATTTAATACTTATCCTAAGGTTAAACTTTAACATATTATTAAAGTAGTCATAATGAAAATGTTTAAACCACACGGCATGGTCACCCACCTACTCCACACAGATAGCTACTTTTCTTTTCTTAATAGACTCTTTTAGAGCAGTTTCAGGTTTACAGAAAAATTGAGTTCCCATATACTCCCAATAATTACTTTTTAAAGATTCTGCTTTTCAGTTCTGATGCTCATTATTATAACTTCAAATTATCACCAATATTCTCTTGATTTATTAATGTTCGATTGTATTTGTCAATTTCCTGACATGAAGAATGAAGTATTTATTTTACTTATATTTTCTCCCAGACTTTCGTCCCCTTTTTCTCTCCTCATTTTGTTACATTATTATTTTTTCATTTGCGTTTATATTTTCTGTAATGACATTTTTTTTTGCTCTGACTACAGGTTTATTAGAAAAATTAATCCCTCACACAGCATTTGCACTGTTATGATTATGCATACATAGATTATCCATTGTCACATCAAGCTTAGTGCCTGGAAATAAAGAAGGCAGTGTCAGCCTAAATCACTAAATGACCCATGCTCAAAAAAGAATATTCCTGGCATCAAGGTCCACCGGATCATTGTTTAATTTCTTTTCAGTTCTCTTCTTTTCTTCATATTCAGCAACTATAGCTTCTTTTATCATATATTATCTTTTTTAAAATTTCTTTTAATTTTGTTTGTATAGCTTCTTGTGTTTTTTTTTTTCTTTTTTCACATGGGCATATAAATTTTCTGAACCCTAACTATCAAGAGATGTCTTTATTTTGCCCACATCCATTGTCACATCAAGCTTAGTGCCTGGAAATAAAGAAGGCAGTGTCAGCCTAAATCACTAAATGACCCATGCTCAAAAAAGAATATTCCTGGCATCAAGGTCCACCGGATCATTGTTTAATTTCTTTTCAGTTCTCTTCTTTTCTTCATATTCAGCAACTATAGCTTCTTTTATCATATATTATCTTTTTTAAAATTTCTTTTAATTTTGTTTGTATAGCTTCTTGTGTTTTTTTTTTCTTTTTTCACATGGGCATATAAATTTTCTGAACCCTAACTATCAAGAGATGTCTTTATTTTTGCCCACACATATGACTGGTGTTTTGAATATGTATGGGATTATGAGCTTAAAAATAATTTTCCTTACAAATTTGAAGATATTTGATTTTGTCCTAGTATTCAAGCTTGTTGATGAGGACTGTGATACTTTTTATTTATTTATTTATTTGTTTGTTTGTTTGTTTGTTTATTATTTTTTTATTTAATTAAGTTTATCAGGGTAACATTCGTTAATACAATTATATAATTTTCAGGTATACATTATCATTTGACATCTGTATATTCTATTGTGTTTTTACCACTCTAAATCCAGTTTCCTTCATCTACTTGCTCATCTAGTTGTTTTTTCAAGTCCTAAAATTGTTGATATGACTCATTTCGGAGTTCACTGAGTTTTTTCAGAAGTACCACCCTGAATTCTCTGTCATTTAAATTGCATATTTTTGTGTCTGTAAGCTTATTTTCTGGAGATTTTTCTCTTTCTTTCTGAGATGACTTGTCACCTCGATTGTTCCTGGTGTTTAATGGACTATTTCTCTGCGTGGATATTAATGGAAGTATATTCTGCTGTTTTTCCAGAAAGAAGATTTATTATATAAAGGTCTCTCTTTAGCCTGTTGCAAAGAAGTCACTTTTCTTTTGGTTTCCGGTAGGTGGTGTCTAAGCCTCTTGGATCTGCTTTATATAAAGCTTTAATAATTCCTTTTTATTTTCTGATAGATATTTAATCATGCTCAGTTTTGGTCCCTGTCAGTGTTAGCAACAGTTTTGGTAGTGTTTGCTCAGATTCCCCAGGGGATCCGTGGTCATTGGTCTCAGAGAGTATGGGGGGAGGGGCCCTCTGGGTTGGGGCTTAGGGGCTGGGGCTCAGCCTCCATTTTGTAACCGCGGTCGGTAAAAATCAACTGTTGTTTCTCTGCTGGCCGCTTCTCTGCTTTCTGCCCTGATGACTGGGCCCTGCCGCTGCAGGCCACACAGGGAGCTCACAATTTTCCAGGCAGGGCTGTTCAGGGAACTCGCTGCTCGAACTTACCTCTTCTCCCCCCTCCTCCTCCTATAGGGAGCTCTGGAGGCTGCAAGAGGCAGCTTCTTTATTTCTCCCGGTCCACTGCCCGACACCTGGGGTTCTGACTTGTGGTAGCTCTTATGCATAGATCCCATCTCAGACATGCTAGTGTGTGGTTTGGGTGTTTTTTGTTGAGTTTTAGATGTTCAGCTTATTGTTGTTTCAAGAGGAAAGATCTGGGGATGTCTCTCACTCCACCATGTTTCCAAAGATCTCCCGGACTGTGATACTTTAAATTGCCAAATGAATTATTCTTTTTAAAAATGCCTAGAAAAGGGCTTGACGTATAATAAGTGCTATGTAAGTGGCTGATAAATAAAACACCGAAAATGCTTTCTAATCTTTCTTTTATGTGATTATTTTTTCTCTGAAAACCTTTAGGTATTTTTTTCTTTATCCTTGGAATTCTGAAATTTTATTAAGCAGTATTGCTAATCCTACTTGGCACTTTGTAGAAACTTTTAGTCGGAATATTCTTGTGTGTCTCAAGCTTTGGGAAATTTTATTTCATTATCTTTTATTTATCTACATCCATTGTCTCTGTTTTCTACATCCAGAGCTTTTATTTAACGGATGGTGGACTTCTTGACTATCTTTTATGTCACTTAACTCTTCCCTTCATGTTTTCTATTTCTTGGTCCCTTTGCTTCATCTTTTGGATCCATACTTATCTTGTTTTATAGAAATGAAACCTTTTCTGGTAGAGCAGACTAATTCGATTTTTTAGAGTTCATATGTGCTCACTGTAATATCCGTTCCTTACTGAGTTGGTTATTTGGTTTAGTCACTGTGGTAAAGCTTCTTTTAGGTTTCACTCAAATATCTAGTGAGTCCTGGTTATTGGTGAAGGCACATGAATAAAGGGCTAGATTTACTAGTATACATTCCTGATATGGTTTCATCTGTGGGTGTGATGTCTGTCAACAGGACTTTCTGTCATGGGAGGGGAGCGTGTGAATGGGAAGGCCATGTGAGGGGCACCTTGAGGTGAAGCAGGCACTCAGTCTGCAGCTGCTACAGCAGCTGAGGTTGCTGTGGGGGAGGGCTTTCTGAAGGAGAGCCCTCTCATCCACCTCCTCCTCCCAGCCTCCTTTTCTCATTCTTCCTTGTAATCCTCCTCCTCCTTCCTTCCTTCCTTCCTTTAGAATCTGATGTGAAGTACAGAAATACATGAAACTTTGTTGTCTTTCTCTGTCCCAAACACCCACACATCAACTATCCAGATAATTGCCTGTTTTTGTTAGGGAGTAGTTGGAAAGCTTCATCCCAGCAGACAAAGCTTCTGCCATTTGTGTTCTATATACCTGGGAGAGGAGTCAGCACATTGTTGGCTATGTTGATCTAAAAAGAGTTAACTTATCTGATTGCCTCAAAGCCTATTCCTGAGTTTCATTGTTTCCAGCTTCTTCAGGGAGCAATATCTCTCATTTCTGGTGTTTTGTGTGGTGATATACCTCCCATCCCACCTTTTGTCTTCCAGGATTTCCTCAAACTTTCTGATGCACTCATGGTTCTCTTTCTTATACATTATCACCATTAGGATTTTATTCTTTAACAATATCATTTTAGTTATTTCACTGGGAGCTTGGGTTTGAAGAGATGTAATTGGATATGCTCATGAAACCTTCTTGAACTGGAAGTTTTCTTTTTAAAGTACTATTTTAATATGAAAATCGCAATGAGGAGGGCATGTGCTAATTGCTGCCTTTCACTTGACTATACTGATTAGAAAAAAGAATTCTCCAACTCCTAAGCTCAAAGAGAGGCATCATTTGGTGATATATTCGAATTGTGGTTGAGTGCTTATGAGGAACTGGGAGGCTTCATTATTAGTAGCCCTGCACACTCAGATACCTATAAAAGGGTAGCAGATGTCTTCTGCACCTTACTGACAAGTGCAGCCATCACTTCTACCACCTCGATTGCTGCTGCCTGGGGACCGTTAGGAGACCACGAGGGCTAAAGACCTTAATGTCCTAGGTGGGAATGGCTCTAAACCTGAGGAGAAAGCCTTCTTTATCAGGCCTTTTGAAAATGTCCTCCTTCATGATGTAGAATAACACACATCTCTCTGCCTGAAGTGTTCGGCTAGTAGATGATGGGGAACAGGGATGTTCTTAAGATTCAGGGAAATTTCAGCACAGCAAACACTATTTCCAGTCTTTCTGAAAACCTTTTGATTATCAACTTGTTCTTGGAGCCATCCCTGAAAAAAAATCCAATTTGGTATATTTTATGGATTTTATTATAGTGCTATTTATTCTCCATCCCAGATAGCTAAAGCCAGTGTTAAATAATGCAGGCTTTGTAGCTCTGAATCTCCAAAACAGACTGGGTCTGTGTGCTCTGCTTTCAGAGAATCGAAGGGTGGGGGAGGGAAAGGCAGCTGTAGGAGCCAATTCACAGCCCTCCTGTGCTGCGGGGAACATGGCCCACACGGATGCTAGTAAAAGCTGGCCTGGGAGTCGGGACACCTGGGGCTTCTGACTCAGCTCTGAGACTGTAATTGTCTTGTGTCCCTGGGCAAGTTGCTGAATCCCTCTGGACTTCAGTTTCCTCCTTCATAAAATATTTAGTTTATTACACATCCTGAGGCAACTTCATGCTCGATGATCTCTAAGGTTTATTTTGAATATTCTGAGCCTCTCTTAATATTACCTTTAACAACAAAATAAGCATTTCTGTAAGCAAAAAGAACACATGGAAATAGGATGAAGTGTTAGTCAATTTAAGAAACAATATTTCCCATATCATAGGGTTTTTCTGCCTCGGAAGGAAGGAAATGTCCATCAATGGTGAATTATTTAAATGAGGTATTATCATTACAAATAAAGATCCTACTGATAGGTAACCATTGCAAGAATCTATGGTTATATATCCTTTAAAATGTATCTCCAGTATCCCGTGTGTTTATAATGTGTGCGATGATGTTTACTTCTGGGTGCCTTGGTTTAAAGGGCACGTGGATAAAGAGGAATTCATGGAAAAAAGAGGAGTGCACAGATATCAAAAAGACTTGGGGGTCCAGGAGAGGTGAGGAGAAGCTGTGGCATTGGAGAAAAAACTAAGTTGTATATAACAACATACATAGTTCTTAAAAGCCTTGGGTTTGATGAGAAAATAAGGAACAGAATGAGATATTATACAATTCCATTCCCATGAACTAAAAATATATATTATGTAAGCCCACATACAAATATAATTTTAAGAGAATTTAATAAAAAGAAAAATCGAAAGGACATGAGATTATTGAGCTTGAAGAACAAAAGATTTGAGAGATATGTAATACATATTTGTAGGTATTAAAGACTGTCCTATGGAGGAGAGATTTGTTCTGGGGAGCCCTTGAGGGCAGATATGGGACCACTTATTCTGTAGTTTGGGGAGCAGGTTTTGGTTCAATATCAAGAACCTTTTGTGTGCCAGTGAAACCTTACAAAGCAGACCAGCTGGATCTAGTTAAGATAGCTAAAGGGAACTAGTCTTGACTTATGTGACCCTGTGTTGGGCATATGTGATGATATAATATCTAAGGCCCTTTTGTGGCTAATTTTCTACATACTAATTCATATTAGAACAATCTCCAGTTAACTCTAGAGTAGATAGGAAAGATAGTGATATGAAGATATATGTTGTTCAACGGGGAAAAGGCAGCTAATTGACCACCAAAATATCCCCAGTGTGGTCCTAGCTCAGTGGATTTGCCACAAACACTGGGATAGAACTGTCTGGTGGAACTATCAGAACAGCTGTTTTCAAACTTTAATACACATATGAATCCCTTTGTTTTGAAAAAATCACCATCCCCGGGTGATGCTGATCTGGTAGGTGGGATTATTATCTGATGCTGGGCTGGCTTAGAAATTGCTGCAGTGGAAAGGAGGACCCATGTGATTCGTATGCAGGTGGTGGTCTCCAGATAAGCTTTGAGAAACTTTATGTCAGGGCCAGATGCTGTAGGGGGCGGGTCGTGTTTTGAAAGGGTTTGCATTCTTGACCTCTGGGGACCTTTTAACCCTGAGCTCCTGAGATTCTCTGCCAACAGCTCATGAAAAACCACTGACTCCCCCCTTTCTCCCCGCAGCCTCCTGGAGGGTCCCTGGCTCCCCAGCTTCCCTGGCTATTACAGAGAGAGCCCCTCTCTCTTAACGTGGGCACTTGACAGGGATTCTAGAATAATGCCTAGTGAATGTCATTATTCCTGAAGATAAAAATGTTGATTTAGAAACATGTAAATATTTAGTACAGAGTTCCTGCTTTGGGCTGCTAATGAGTCTTTGATAAGTTTTTAGAGTTTTATTAACGAAACATGCATCAGTAATCTTGAGTATTAATTGCATTTTTTCACATACAGAGCTGGTTGATTAGGTTGGCTCTAGAAATAAAATTAGTTTCTTGAAATCCCACATTTTTGTTTGTTTGCTCATTAGTTGCATTTTCCTAACCTGTGTGCCCAAGAGCCCAGCGGGAAGCCCTGTGAACAGAAGCGAGTTCAGGTGTGAAGTAGGCTTCCCAAACTGGCTGACCATCAGGAACGTCTGGGAGTATTTTAAAACAGTAGTTTTCAACTCATTTTAAATTTTGATGACAGAGACCTACCCCCAGAGGTTCTGATTTAATTGATCTTAGATGTGGCTTGGTCATTAGGATTTTAAAAGTACTTCTGTGCAGCTAAATTTAAGAACCACTATTTACTCTTCAATTACAGTTGATGTTTAATATTATATTAGTTTTAAGTGTACAGCACAGTGTTTAGACATTTGTATAACTTATAAGGTGATACCTCCTGATAAGTGTAATACCCACCTGGTCCCATATATAGGTATTACAATATTATTGACTTTATTTCCTATGTTGTACTTTATATCCCCATAACTATTTTGTAACTGCTAATTTGTACTTCTTAATCCCTTCACCTTTTTCACCTACACCCCCAAACCCCTACCCATCTGGCAACCATAGTTTATTCTCTGTATCTATGAGCATGGTTCCGTTTTGTGTGTTCATTTATTTTGTTTTTTAGATTCCACATATAAGTGAAATCATATGGTATTTGTCTTTCTTTGTCTGACTTATTTCACTTAGCATAATACCCTCTGGGTTCATCCCTGTGGTTGCATATAGTAAGATTTCATTCTTTTTTATGGTCAAATAATATTCCATTGTATATATGTACCACTTCTTTATCCAATCATCTATTGATAGACACTTAGGGTGCTTCCATATCTTGGCTATTGTAAATAAAGCTGCAGTGAACATAGGGATGCATATATCTCTTTGAATCAGTGTTTTAAATTTTTTCAGATAAGTATCCAAAGTGGAATTGCTGTGTCGTAAGGTAGTTTTATTTTTAATGTTTTGAGGAACCTCCATGCTGGCTGTACCAATTTGAATACCACCAACAGTGTACGAAGGTTCTCTTTAACACTTGTTGTTTGTTGATTTATTGATGATAGCCATTCTGACAGGTGTGAGGTGATATCTCATTGTGGTTTTAATTTACATTTCTCTGATGACTATCAATACATTTAATGTCTTTTTATATGTCTATTGGCCTTCTGTATGTCCTCTTTGGAGAAGTGTTTATTCAGGTCTCTGCCCATTTTTAATCAGATTTTTTAATTTGATATTGTATGAATTCTTTATATATTTTGGATATTAACCCCTTATCAGATTTATCATTGGCAAATATCTTTTCCTATTCTGTAGGTTGTCTTTTCGTTTTGTTGATGGTTTCCTTTGCTGCGCAAAACCTTTTAAGTTTGAGTAGTCCCATTTGTTTATTTTTCTTTTCTTTCCCTTGCCTGAAGAGCTATATCCTCAAAAATATTACTAAGAGCAGTGTCAAAGAGTTTCCTGCTTATGTTTTCTTCTAGTTTTATGGTTTCAGATTTTTCATTTAAATCTTTACTCGATGTTGAGTTTATTCTTGTATATGATGTAAGAAAATGTCCTAGTTTCATTTTTTTTCATGTATCTGTCCAGTTTTCCCAACACCATTTATTCAATAGACCATCTTTATCCCATTGTATATTCCTGCCTCCTTTGTCATAGAATAATTGACCATATAGATGAGGGTTTATTTCTGGGCTCTCTGCTTTGTAGTATAGTTTGACATAGTGTAACACCTCCAACTTTGTTCTTTTTCAAGATTGCTTTGGCTATTCAGGGTCTTTTGTGGTTCCATATAAATTTTAAGGTTATTTATTTTAGTTCTGTGAAAAATGCTATTAGTATTTAGATAGGGATTGCATTGACTCTATATATTGCTTTGGGTCGTATGGATATTTTAAGAATGTTAATTCTTCTTATCTATGACCACACTATATACTTCCATTATTTGTATCTTCTTTAATTTCTTTCTTCAGTGTCTTATAGTTTTCCAAGTGCAGGTCTTTTATCTCCCTGGTTAAATTTATTCCTAGGTATTTATTTATTTGATACAACTGTAAATGGGATTGTTTTCTTAATTTCTCTTTCTAATAGTTCATTATTGGTATATAAAAATGCAACTGATTTCTGAATATTAATTTTGCATCCTATTGCTTGACTAAATTCATTTATTAGTTCTAATAGTTTTTTTTATGGACTCTTTAGGGTTCTCTATATAGTATCATGTCATCTGCAAATAGGGACAGTTTTACTTCTTCCTTTCCAGTTGGATGTGTTTTCTTTTTCTTGTCTGATTGCTGTGGCTGGGACTTCCAATACTATGTTGAATAAAAGTGGTGAAAGAGGACATCCTTGTCTTGAAGAATCACTGTTTTTAAACATACAGATTTTCAAACCCCAACCAAGAGATTTTGATTTGATGTTTCTGGGGTGGAGCATTTAAAAAATTCCCCAGTTATTTCTGATGCTCACTCTTATTTGAAAACTACTGGTGTAAATAAAAACAGTTTAGACTTGGAATGAGAAAGACTTGCTTCTAAGTTCTTATTTAGTCACTTATTAGCTGGCAGCTTACTGCTTTGGGCAACTCCATTACCCTCTATAAACTGTTTCTGTATCTGTAAGTTGGGTAAATACGCACTGACTTCACAGCCCTGCAGTAGAGTGTAGGGGTCCTTCACCTCATTCTGGAGGCAAGCTGCCAGAGTTTGGATCCCAGCTCCTCCACTGGATACCTGTGAGTCACTGAGCAGATTCTCTAATTTGGGGCTTCTCAAACCTTAATGTGTACATTGTAGGTGAATCACCTGGAGTTCGTGTCAAATACAAATCTAAGAAGGGGCCTGGGATTCTGCATTTCTAACCAGCTTCCAGGTCATACTGATGCTGCAAACAAGCTGGACAGTGCAGGGCCCAGTGCAAAATGAAAATGTGGGGCCCTTTGTTCAAAAAGTGGGAAGAAAGTGTTATTAAAGGTACTAAAATATAATGTTTTTTTCTTTCTTCCATGTGTGTTACTATTATTTGTTTTGATGTGTTTTGTTACAGTCTGGAGGTTTCTCAAAAAATTAAAAATGGATATACCTTTTGACCCAGCAATTGCATTTCTGGGTATTTATCCAAAGAAAACCAAAACAATAATGTAGTACTAAATAAAGAAAAACTAAACCGTTAAATTACAAGCATGAAATTTGCCATTTATCTTTAAATTGTACAATGTCACTTTTAAAATGCAAACGAAGAGCTTTTAACTCATTCATGCGTTCACTGGTTATACAATTTACATTTCATTGCCCATGCATCCATATGTATTTTGTTCTTACTAGAATAGTGGTATCATTGCACAAACTCAACTCAACTGTTATTTCCCTTCTTGTTACACTCACAGTCTACAACATTCTCTACCTTCCAGTTACTGATGAGGAAGGAAAGACTGGGAGGAAAAGAAACTATGAGTTGCCCTACCTTCTGTTTTTTCTCTTCCATCGTTCCTCGGCCTTTTGGCTAAGATCAAGTGTATTTTTCCTTTTTATTCTGTCATCATTTTTAACATAAGTAGCTGGCTAACACAGGGATTTGATATGAGTAAAAAAAAGATGTAAAAAGGTTCCTTGGTGGTTTTTGTGTATTAGAATGACATTTTCTTCTTTCTGTGTTCAAAGCAAATTCTGGTGGGAAAGGAAATTGTGCTTTTATGGGCTGCCAGCACTCTTGCTTACTTAGTCATGGACTTAACATGCTTACCTTGTACTTGCTTTGAGTGTTGTTGAACTCCCGCACATCATGGGTCCACCAGAATTCTGTGCTTATGGGTATCGCAGATGCCATATGCGACGAGGCATCAATGATTGGTAAATATTTACGTTGCCTGTATTTCCTCTGCTTGTGTGCATGCTCCATGACTCATTGGATTTCATTTGCAAAACACAAGGTAAAAGATAAAATTATTAAGAATTCAAGACAGCAGAGCATTAGACCAAGTGTGGCCATCCTGAACTATGTGACTGCAAAGGCCTCATATTCATGAAGCCAACACTGGCCATGCTTTGAGTAGTAGGATCTAGTCTCTATACTACTGGGCTTTATATATTACTATAACATGAAGATAGGCAAATAGTTTGGCAGGCAGCTACTGGAATGTATTTAGGCCCAGCAAATGTTAATTCTTTGTTGTTTTCCTACTTCTCCCTTCTGAAGAAGTACTTCAGTAGAAAACCTTTCAGTTGCTCAAAGAAGGCTGAGTAACTATAGGAGATAGTGAAAAGGATCATTTCCTTTGAATATACTCATCTTCAGATGAAAGAATGAGTGACCCTGGGTTGCGCTGGACTTGATCTCCAGTCCTAGAAAGAGATATGTGACTTGCCGTGGCCAATGGTATAGGAATTCTAGTCTCAGGTTCCAGGGAAGAGAGAGGGCCCGTTTCCCAATCACTGAGTGGGAAGACTGCAGTACTTGCCTGTATTTGTCCCGTATCTTCCTGCTGCTTTTGTTCTCTGAGCTAATTCCTGTTTGAAGAGCTGATATTTAATTCAACAGCCCCCCATGGAGCCTTGTGCCTGTGATAGAAGTTTCTAAAAATCTCTCAGTCAACAAAATGATAACAGCTGGTCTTTGAAACTCTTGGAGCTCTAGACTGGGGAGGTGCTCGGGGAGGGAGAACTAAGGGAACTAGGGACTGGGGCTGAGGAATGCACTATTTGTTAAGGATAATGAGGCAAAAATGTGACAGAGGTTTTTATTACAAATAATAGACAGAAGTCTTCAAACAACAGCAGACAGTCATTAAAAAAAGAAACAGAGTTAAATAATTGTCTAATTAGCAGGCACCAAGAAGACAAAATTTATTCCATTAGAACTTCTTAAGGGAAAGTCAATAAATTCACAGCTGGGTGTTCACTTTCTCAGGAATACAGAGAATGTGGATTTTCCTGGTGCCAAATTGTTCTTCGATTCCTTTGCCAAGCTTCCTTTCTGATTAACTCAGGGTGAGTCTTGCATCAGAGAACTGCTAGGTTCAGTTGCTTTACTCAACCATGTCATTAAGTTCTGGCCCAAGTATTGAGCCTTCAAGAAGTCAGCAACTGCAGGGACCACTACTATTAACAATGCTATCGGTTAATATTCATACAGTGCTCTATAGCTTACGAGGCACGTTGATACACACGATTTCATTAAATTCTTGCAGGCACTCACTAAGGGTAGCCGAGCCTGTATAAGTGAATGTTTGTGAGTACGGATGGTGTATTAGTTAGCTTGGTCAGCCATAACAAACTATCATAGACTGTATGGCTTAAACAACAGAAATTTATTTTCTCCTGGTTCTGGAGGCTGGAAGTCAGAGATCAGGCTGCCAGCATGATTGGATTAGCTCTTTCTTCCTGGCTTGCAGATGGCCACCTTCTCTCTGTGTGCTCACATGGATTTTCCTCAGTGTGAAAGGAGAGAGGCATGGGGATAGGCATGGAGGGGTGATAAGGGGGTGAGAGAGAGAGAGGAAGAGAGATAAAGAGTGAGGGGAGGGAGGAGAAGGAAGGGGAAGGAGAGAGAGAAAAAAGATCTCTTCACTTCTTTTTTTTTTGACACCTATAGTACCCGGTCTTCCTAGGTGGGTCCCATCCAAGTACTAACCAGGCCGGACCCTGCTTAGCTTCTAAGATCAGACGAGATTGGGCATGGTCAGGGCAGCATGGCCGTAGATTCTCTCTCTCTTATAAGGCCACCAATCCTATCTGATCAGGACTCCATTCATGTGACCTCATTTAACCTTAATTACGTCCTAAAGGCCCTATCTCTGATTACAGTCACATCGTGGGGTTAGGGCTTCAACATGTTTTTTTAGGGGGGACATGATTCAGTCTATATTAGATGGCAGCCACCTGATGAGAACACAAGCTATCTAGCTATATAGCTCACTGTCTGTGTTAACATGGCCTTATTCCAGAACACTCATGCCCAGGAATATGATGTCACAAATAATTATTATTTGGTTAAGGAACTTACTGAAAATCCATTTATCTGAATAAAAGATGATTTAACTATTCCTCATCAGAATAAATAACCTGCATTTCAGGACAATAAGTCCTTTACCAGATTAATCAAGCCACTGTTTACTCTTTAAGATTCTTTTGGGACCCTTTCCTTGCTGTCAGCCAATCCCAACTACTATGTCAGGAATTTGGCCCAATCTGAATTAGGCCCTGACATTGGAATATCTACCTTAAACCAGATCCCCAAACCTTATAAATATCTCTCCTAGAAAATAAGGCTCTTTCAAGGGTCTGTTTTTCCTTACTGTAATAGGTGATGAACTTCAACTTTGCTTTATCAGGTCCTTTTATCACGCAGTCAGAAATCAACGTAGGTTTGAACCTTGGCTGGTTCTAACTCTTCCTAGCTGTATGATCTTGGGAAATTTTTCTTAACTTGTCTGTGTCTCACTTTCCTTGTTTGTAAAATGAGCACTAATCACAGAGGTTCATTATAAGGTTTACATGAGTTAATAGAGGTGAGGCTCTTACATATCTGGCACATGACAGGATTTCAATAAATACAAATTTTTATTCATATTATTGAAATCTTTGGAATGGGCTAACGAGTGCCTTCATTTTTGGGATATACGTTTCCCAAAACAAGGCTACCTAAGAGAAATAAAATATTATATGCTTTTGATTTATAATAGAATTATATACCTAATTTCCTCCATTTCTGTAATTCTATCAACTGTAAAATATTAATTTAAACACAGTTGGGGCAACAAAATGAAACTGCCATACTAAGTCTATACATTGGTTATAACATACATACCAATTTCAGAAATGATAAAATATAGGAAAAACTGTCTTAAGGATTAAGTGAAGTTAGAGGTTCTCCTGAAACCCATAAGAGCTTTTGTGGGTGGGTTGGGGTTCCCCTGAGGTGTTTCAAACTCATCACAATAGCTGAGTGGTTTCTGATTCCATTCTGGATGCAGATCAGGCCAGCTTGGGGACAAAGGCACTGAGCCTAAAATCACTTTACATGTTTGAGTTCCTCATGGGTTTGGTCATGGGACTCTATGTTTGCAGACACTTGGAGTGTGTTTGTTGCAGGCTGGAGCTGGCGTTTGCTTAAGGGAGGCCTGGGAGAGGGGCCCTCCTCCCACAGAGCTGGCATTCTGCTTGGCTGTGCTGACAGAAAGGACTGATTCATCCATCATTTCCTCTCCCACAGAAGGCCTGAGCTCTGACTCCACTGGTTGGTTTCCTCCTCTTCTTCAGTCTTACCTCATGGTGTATTCATGGCCATCGAATATGATTTGGATGGTCAAGGCATGTCTTCTGTACTGTGCTTCCCCAAATGACACCTGCAGACCAAGGCCAGTATGTGAACTGTTTCTAGTCTCTCATGAGAAAAGTGCAAAAATTGAGAGCATTTTCACATTTTATAGCAATTAGACATTATCATGGAATCCAAGCAGATGATCAATGACCTCATCTTGTTGAGTAGGACCAGTTCAGGTGTCATGCTGTGCCCAAGTGAAGTAGAATTTAATGCAAGATACCTGTCGATCATGTGCAGTACCGGTCTGCAGTGGGCTGAACATTAAACAACAGTAAAAAAGACTGTACCATAACCATGGATTTATTGAGAAATACTGTTCTGAAAACTATTTTTCAATGTCTCTAAAGAAGGCATTTTTTTTTTCAGTTTCTTTTATTTTATTTTTAAAATGGCTCCATTTCTCAGGACAGAACAACACAAATACAAGATGCAGTCTCCAAATGCAGGGAGCTGGCTAGGAACATGTTCATCTGCTCCTCTAAAAGCGCTAGCTCAGGCTCCAAAAGAAGAATTACAAATCTGAGAAATTAAGGAAAGGTACATACTAGGAATTCTAGTTAAATAAGAAAAATCAGATAATGACACTGTGACTCTAGTCTTCACATCAGTATTAATACAAACTCAACCCTTTTAAATCAGGGAACCTGCCATTCTATCCCTAATCAAGTAGTTTTACAAGCCCTATAAAGTAAAAGAATTATATAAAGGTGTAAACTAATTTGCATTCTTTAGAGACACTGCAAAATATAGAAGCTATACCTGGCATTTCAGCAGTTGCCCCCATGTCATGCAAGAGCTTGGAGTAATGACCTAGACACCAAGAATTCCCAGCCTAGCTGGTTAAGAATGATTAAAGCTTATAATTCATTTGATGTTTGACATTGTTTTATATGCCAAAATATGATGCTGTATTAAAAGACTGTCAGGATGCAGATAGATACGGATTCCCTATTTCTCCTCTTGATAAAACTATAATTTGAAGTAAGTTTTGAAGAAGCTGTAGATCTTAGACATAAGTCATCACATTCTCTCTAGCTTCAGGGTTAATTGTGACTTTGGATTGTGGCAACACTGTCCTTGCTATAAAGTGAGAGGCCTTTCCTGGCTGCCTTCTTGGTAGTTAGGAGTGCCTTTGGAGTTAACAAAGTAAGCATTTCCTGTCAGAGGCTGTTCTCTAGTTGTTTTTTCTTTATCAAAGCAAGGGGATAAGATGTTCTCTTAAGAGTCATTTATTTTAAAGACCAATCTTTTATCTACTTGGCCCTTCCTCCACTGGAGAGAAACAAACCATAACAATATCCCCGTAGTTGAAACAAAACTTTATTTGATTTAGAGTGAGCATTCATATCAAAGGTCTTTCCCTTCTTTCTCCAGTGATAGCATTCCTTAAATTTCTAACTATAGCTGACAAAATTATTTTCTTACGTAAAATCGAACATTTTCTCGATGGGATAACTTAAACACATTTTGAGTAGAGTCAAACCATTTTTTAAAATTGATTTACAGAGTGACTTCCTTATATCTCACTTACTGTATCTATTTTTCTTCCACCTGTACTTATTATCATATTTACCTTTGAAGTTTCTACTGATCCTTTGAAACTCTCCTTAGGTTGTATAATGTAATGGTTAAGGGCCCACATTTATCTTGTTCTCACATTTACTGGCTGAGTGACTTTCACAGATTACTAAGCTTCCCTTAGTCTCTGTTTACTTATCTGTAAAATAGAAAAATAATAACAACTACCTAATGAGGGTTATGATATACATTAATTGGGATTGTTCTTTTAAACTAAGATATTAAAAACCCAATATTAGTGATTCTTACTTTTTTTTTTTACACTTCCTGTGAGTGAACTTTCCAGTACTTTCTCTCTTCTAAAACCTCCTTGGACTACCATATTACCCTGTGCTTCCTTTTAATGTTCTGCCCATATGACTGTTTCTCCCATTAGAGTTTGAGATCATTCAAGGAAGACTTGTCTTTTCGATGCCGCAGTATCTCATCACATGCTCAACGAATATTTGCTGAGGCGGATTCAAATAAACTCTCTTTTCCCATCTTTTTAGCATACTAGCATTTCCTAGTGCAGGGTCAATGGAAATGCTTATTTAAGTATAGATTCCTTGGTCTTCACATAATCAAAATTTAGGAGGATTACTGAGAATCTTCATCTTAAATTAGATTCTCAGGGATTCTTAAGTTCAACTAGCTACTGACTTGCATCTCCTCAGTATGTCCACATTTGGCAACTTCAGTGTGATAGACCTGTGTCTCAGACTCTGCCTATAGACTCAGTAGTCATGTGTTTTATCAGCCATTAATTTCCATTGTCTCTGCCCAGTTTCAAGACTTACCATTTCTTGGTCACAATCTTGCAGTAGCTAATGTGACAAGCAGATTCCTATGGTGGTACTCATGATCTCCGCTTCTTAGTATATACTTTGTGCGCAGGACATGGGACTTGCTTTTAACCAACAGAATACAGGAAAAGTGATGGGATGTACATAAAAGATTTTCTGCTGGCTTTGAGGAGACAAGTGGTCATGCTGGGAAACCACGTGTGTCAGAGATTTCTGGGCAGCCTCAGGAGCTGAGAATGGCATGTAGGCAACAGCCATCAAGAAACTAAGGCCCTTGGTCCTACATTCTAAAAGAATTGAATTCTGCCAGCAGCCTGAGTGAGCATGGAGGCAGATTCTTCACCAGTTCTGCCTCAGATAATACCATTTCTCCAGTGACACCTTGATTACAGGCTAGTGAGACCCCAAGTCGAGGACCCATTTGCGCCTGGACTTCTGACCCATCGAAACTGAGATAGTAAATATGTGTCAATGTAAGTTATTATGTGGTGGTAATTTGTTCCACAGCAGTAGAAAAGAAATACACATTTCAGTTGATGTTCTTGATTTCTTTTTCTCTGGTTTCCCTTTTCTTTCCTATCCATTCAAAACAGTTTTAGGGGCCTAGAGTTGCCTTCCTGACACATATAGAGACTTCGATGGCCAATTTCATATCATTTCCTATCTCAAAACCTTTTTTTAGCTCCTCACTTTCTATAGAAGAAATTCCAGACTCTTCAGGGACTGTGCTCCACCCTCCTTGCTTTCATCCCAAATGGGCTTTGCACTTTTGTTTCCCACCAAATCCCTACTTGTCCTGTGTCACAGGAATGATCTGTATATGCCTTGCGCTGTCACATTTGAGGCCTTGCTCATGTTTATTCCTCAGCCTAGAGCGCCTTTTCCCTTATCCTTCCCTTTCAGCATTCCAATACCAGTCCCTCTTGAATATTCCTCTGTTCCACCCATGCAGAATGAGTTGTCCCTCCCTGGGGCCTCTGTAGATATTCATTGTACTGCAGGCTAGCCCTGGTTTCATTCTGTCATATTTTCCAGTTAGTCATTTGTGAGATGGTCCCCACAAAATTATAAGCTCTTTGAGAGCAGGGACAGTGCTGCCTTCATCACTTATCTGGGGAACAGCATCTGACATGTTCTCTGACCTCAGTGTAGAGTTCCTGTGTGCTCCTTGGCTGCCAATTACTCAGTTTACTGGTTCAAGTGTAAATATATTTTCAAATACTTTAAAAGACCCAAAGTTCCCTCTAAAACTGCGAAAGGGACTATGGAGATATCAGGACCAGATCTAAGAAAGGTGCTTTTATGAACCTAACACTAGAAGGAGAAGTCTATTTATCATTAGTTTCAAAAGCTCAGGTTATTGATATTCCCAGAAAGAATCAGGATCCCTATGCACCACATAGGGTATGCATTCCATATAAATAAATTCTCCAAACCTTTAGCATTCCAAATCAAAAGCTAAATCTAGACCCACGTGGTTGAGTTTCCCTTCTCTCCTTTGTATGAGAATGAAGTATTAAGAGGGATGTTAGGGAAATAGACCCAGCATCTGATATTATATAGACAAACTATCAACCTAGGTCTTCATCTGTATCATTGGGAAGTGTGATAGTTAATTTTATGTGTCAACTTGATTGGGCCAAGAGTGCCCAGATATTTGATTATACATTATTCTGGGTGTGTCTGTGAAGGTGTTTCTGGATGAGATTAACATTTAATTTGGTAGACTGAATAAAGCAGCTGCTCTTCCCAAAGCGAGAGGACCTCTTTTGAAGGTCTGAATAGAACAAAAGGCTAGTAAGGAAGAATTTGCTCTTTCTGTCTGACTGTCTTTCAGCTAGGACATTGGTCTCCTATTGCCTTCACCTTCAGACTCAGACTAGAACTATACCATCACCTCTCCTGGGTCTCAGCTTCCATAATTGTGCAAGCAAGTTCCTTATAATAAATCTTCCCTTGGAGTAGTAAACTGTATACTAGTATCTCTCTCTCTATCTCTATATCTATCCACATCTATATCTTATTGGTTCTATTTTTTTGGGAAGCCTTATAGTCAGGGAGCATGTTTTAGAGGCTACAGAAACTATTATTTTGACGAATTAATTCATTTCATCAGCTATTTATCAAACATCTGTTAAATTCAAAGCAATGAAATGTACTAAGTGCTGTGAGGACTATAAAGATAAAGATGTTTCCAGTCTTATGGTAAGTTCTTAAACTTGCTCTTAAACTATTATAAGGCAGGGAATTTTAAGAGCCACAAGAGAGGTGCAATCCAAATGCTTTACAGTTTCAGGGGAAAGGAAGGTCACTTTGACCAGGCAGTGGATGGCTTTATAAAACAGACAGCACTAAATCAGGCTCACTTCTCTATTTAATGTCACTCAATTTTCCAACAATTGTCTTTCTCTTATGTATATGTAAGCAACCTTGAACTCCTCTGGCTGGTGTTGTAGGACATGTTAAAATCATGAAGGCACTATTTTTAATGAAGATTTAATAGTCATTCAATCAAATAACATAACATCAAAATAAATAGAGCAAAAACATAGCATCGAAATAATTAGTGCAAAAACTATCAAATGAAATACATTAGTACAAGTTGACTTTAATAATTTTACCTCAGCATATTGAGAAATTAAGTAGACAAATGAGTAAGTAAAGATGTAGAAGACTTAGAAAGCACAATTATCAAGGTAGACCTAACTGATATGGCTGCATCAGATGTCTGTAGTGCACCGTACTCCCAAAACAGAGAAAACACTTTAACAAGTGCTGTAGAACATATATAAGAGTGTGTCTGTATTAGACCCTAAAGAAGGATTCCCCAAAGTTTCAGAATCATAGACAACATCCACAGGATCCAATATAGTAATGTTAAAGATTAATTACCAAACTAGAAAACAAAGAATTCTAACCACCTGTACACTGAAACCTTTCTTAAACCATTCTTAGGTTAAACGTGAAATCAAAACTGGAAATGGAGAATATCTAGAAAATTAAATACATGAAGATAGTACATAACAGAATATGAGAGATATACCTCAAACTAAGCTCACCAAAAAGGAAGACACGGTCTTAAATTTGTTAATAAAGAAGAAAGAACAAAATGATATGTATTAGTCATCTAGGAAAGCAGAAAAAGAACAAAATTATAAACTCCTAAAATAGAAAGAAGGAATTAATAGAAATAAATTCAGAAATTAATGAAGTCAAAACAGAAAAGCTATGGAACTAATAATAAATTCAAGAACTGTATTATAAACATTAAAATAAATACTCAACTAGCCTAATACAGATATACAATAAAGAAAATATTTGCCAGCATTTCTTTAAATGCTAAAGAAAGCCCCACAAGGAGTGGTGCTGCAGGCTTAGTTCCTAGGATCTGTTTGTCGAGATGTCCCTTGATGTGGTTCCTTGTTTTGACTTGAAGCTCCTGGCAGCCTCTTTCTGGATAGGCATGTCCTAGTTGGCCCTATTTCCCCTTGTGAAAGATGACACTGGCTACCCATGCAGCACAGGGATTGGATTGTGGGTCTCAGTCTCTAGAGGCTTCAAGAACCATGTATACTCTCCATTTTGCCTTTTCCACTTCTCTGATATCTGATGTGGGCATGACACAGTGAGAGCCCCGAAATTGGGCGTTGTGCTGCCTGAGTTCTAGTTACATTTCTGCTATTACCTTGGGTATCTCAGGTCAGAGTCTCAAACAATTAGAATTCCAGTTTTCTCTTCTGCAAAACAAGGGAGATCGGATCTGATAATTTCGGAAATCTCTTAAGGAGATAGTTTTGGATTCACTACCTTTTGATGCTCAGTGTCCTACTCACTATAACTTTGGCAGTTATCAGTTATTTGGTTGCCTGGACTCGACTCTATTCTACCCTAGGGTAGTATCGGTATCAGCTGAGGACACAGTGACTTTGAATTTCTTTGAAGACTTTACTAAAATTGGTTCTAAAAATTTCATCAATGATTTTTTTTTCTTGAACATTTGTATGAAATATGTTTCATTTGGTTCGTTGTGCTGATTGACAATGAGTTCAGTAGGAACTGAGCCAAACTCCAAGTGCTTCATTTACAAACCAGAAAAATGTATTATCATTTTCTTTCATTGAATCCTACTTCATTCTGCCCATTTTCATCTGAGTTTAGAGTTACTGTGATTGATCAGAATGACCATCCATTCCACATTGTGTTTCTGCCATATCTAAAGGAAGGCATTAAGTATATTATATATTTGATGCTTTCTCAGAAGAGTCCACAGATGGTAGATTTGCTACCGAAAAGTTAAAAAAAGAAACAAAAAAACCCAGAAAACAAAAAGTCAACCTTCTCTCTCATACCCATGAAAAGTTTAGAATTCTTGGAGGAGACAAATTCTGGAAGACATTGACGTGCAAGGAAAGTAGTTCTTTATGAGTACAGAATATACAGCAACACATAACAGCTCCTTTTCCCGGATCAGGTCTGCATACTTGGACACTTACAAGACCTTTGCTGCGAAGCAGCCTGTATCCGCCTTCTATTGTTATTACTGATACTTATTGCTCTCTACTGAACATGGGTCAGAACCGGGAAAGAATATACCAGCTCCAATCTGCAAGGCATCACTTTCTTTGAGAACTTAATGAGTGTTTATGAAATGAAAGTGGAGCAAGGAAGGTGACCTCAATTTGCATTTGAACAGTGATACAGTGACTAGGATAGAAGAGAATTCACTTACAAAAAAATATATTATAAAATCCGTTTAGACTTATATGCCGAAATATTTCTTTGCTGCTCTTTCTGACTAGAGAGCATGTCAAGGAGTGAGTGATGAGTCAGCAGGCTTTGGGGTGACATGTTGCTTGCTTGGGAGTGGGACTGCATTTTCCATTTTTTAAAAACCTACCTATCTAAGTGCGGTAACATAGCGACTTAGGGTGAGTGGGAGGGGACGGGGAGACCCTTCCAAATCAGTAATATCTGTGAGATTGTTGGTATCGATTTTTCCTCCTCAGTGACATAATTTAAGTGATTCTTGACAGGAATTTTCTTCTTGATGATAATCGACTTCTGATTGGCCGGCCATCTCACAGCCATGAACAGGAAAGACAGGGAGCACTCAGAGTGCTCACCTGCAAAGGGGAGCTCAGAGTCTCTCCAGCTTCTTTTTAGGCTTTTTCCACCAGAGTGTCCTTAAACTGCTCCCACGAGGGACCAGGTTACAGCAAAAGAGATGGGTGAAAAAGAGACAAGACTGTCTGTTGTGGACTCTTGCTCTGATTAGCTTGGCAATTCTGATAATTCCTGACATGTCTATATCAGGTTATCATTATCATCATTTAGGGTGAGCCTGCACAGTCCCAAGGATATACACATGGCAAGTGAAAATATTTTTAATTCTCTGAAGAGTTTGCCTACAAGTCACTAAACATAAAAATGACTGATGAATCTTGCTTCATTCTGCCCATTTTCATCCAACTTAAGAGATAACCATGTTTAATAAATAAACATGAGAATGACTGATTCAGAAGTCTGGATGTTATGCAAAGTGGAACTTATATACAGATTTCTGGGCTCATAACTAACAGGAGAGAAGGGAATAGTGCTTCAAAAGACTTATTTCCATGACACTTCCTGGTTAGAATCAGAAAAACAGGAATTGAAACATCAGGAGCACTAGAGACCCTCTTTGCTTTATGTTTTTTGGAGAAGACAATGAAAACATTTATTTATAATGTCTACTCTAATTCCAAAATGGACCTGAGAAAGCCTAACTTAAAACATGCAAATAAGAATGTTAAATTGTAGATAAACAAGGAGAGCTCAGAAATCTAGATGAAGGACGGAAGGAATTGTACAAGAATATAGTTAATGCGATTGAACATCAAACTTGGTTCTGACTGAAAGGTCAAGTATAATAGTAGTAGTAAGGATAATAATAATGGTTACCACTGTTTTGTACCAAGTGGTTTTCAGACATTATTCAAATTTTTACAACAGCTTCACAAAAAACAATAACCCAGATGCTCAGAAAAGATAAATGATTTGACAAGAGCTACAGACAGAGTAAGTGATGGAGCCAGCATTCTTATTTAGAACTATCTGAGTTCAAAGTCCATTCTTCGTGGTGTAAAACATGTTTTTGCAGGACAGTGGCTTCTTTCTGGGCCACAGGACGAGTTACCGAGATATAAGATGCCTGATAGCCCTACTAAAGGCCCAGTGTGGGAAAGAATGACCCAGTCCTATAGCCATTCATTACTGAGTTGCTTTGGAATGTTGATTGCACATATGTAAGAGGAGGCTTCCTGGTGTCCTTACTGCTTCAGTTTCTGGGAAGAGATTCCAACTCTGAAGGCCTCTGGGAAATTATCTTCTAGGGTCTATGTTCCCATTGCAGGCATTGTTAAAATGGAGTCACCTAAAATGTAGTCTGTGTTTTACCAGTTCTGCAAAGGAAGCACCAGTTGCTCTGTGCTAAGAAGGAAGGAGTCACAGCTTGAGCCCCACACAATGGTCTGAGCAAAAGAAAGCTGGTCCTAGCCCTGGCTACCTGATGCCACCATCCAGATGGCATAGCAGACTCAAACCCTCCATGCCAGAAACTAGGATTATGGTTAACTAGGAGTCTGGGGCTCTTGGTGGCAACATTTTTTTTTGGACAAAAATATACATAAATGGTAAGTATTTTTGCAGCCATACGAGTCTCTGCTCTGTAATAACCCCGTTAATGTTCTCATAAAAAGATATGGGGCAAGAGCAAAGTGACAGAAAGGCTGATTAGCATTTTATGACAGAATTAAGCTGCATGACAAATAATTCACTGGTTTTACAGCCTAGCAAATTCTACTTTCCAATGCTGGAGGTGCTAGGATGTTTTTGTTCATTTATTTGTTTTTTATATTTAACCATGAAGGAGTCCAAAGCAATTTGTAGAAAATGAAATATAATTGTAATAGTAGTAAATATGATGATTAGTGCTAATATTTATTAATAATCCATTCCAAAATGTCTGTAAAAATTACTATATTCAGCTACAGGATTTTTCAAGCATACATTGGTTCAGAATAGCAAAAAGTTCAGACCTATCAATGTTCAATTTATACGATGGGTTTTATAAAACTGAATAATTCTTCCGTTAGTTCTCCCTAACTTTGGGGAATTGAGGTCACTCTTCTGTGGGTATTAGTAGGGAAACAACTTCCACTTTGTTCAAGTCCCAGATTCTAGATTAAGAAGTCTCTTTACACTTGCAATTTTGATACAGGTAAAGAATGAGAATTGGAAAAAGAGGCAGGGGAGACACCTTGCTAATTCAGCAAAGGAAATGTATATTAATAAAGGATTAGGTATTGTCACTGAGAAACAATTCAACAGCTGGTTTTCTCATTTGCAGATGTAGGAATCACCCCAGGTTTCCTTAATTGCTGGTGGTAGCTGAAGATATTAGTTCTCATTTACTTCATGAAGAGGATAATGTTAATATATCTAAATTACCAACATTAAAAAAAGAAAACCTCATAATTTTGCCTTCCTAATAGAACACTGATGATATACTATATCATATATTTAAATGCAAAGGGTACAAAAATTCACCTCTTTGCAATCAACGAACACACTAGGTAATTGTTGGGAGTCTGCCTTGTGTCTGGCACCATGCCAGGTAGCCGGGGATGAAAGAAGACAATCTAGTACCTGCTCTCCAAGAATTTCAATCCATTTGTTAAGCCAAGATGATTGAATGAAACAATTAATGAGCAATGCAGGGTTATATAATAAAATGCTATAGGATGTAGATAAAAATTATGCAGTCACTGTTGTCTTGATTGCATCTGTAAATTAGATTGATAAAACCTAATATATATTCTATCTGCTAACCAACATTATTGGATTAAGGGGATGTTAGTTTTGGTTGCCACTTTGTGTGACTATGAATATGCTATTTAACATTTTTTTTCTGAATAAAATGAGGAAGATAGGGCTAGAATACCTCCAAAGAGCCTTTCCGTTCTAAAATTTTATGAGCTCATGACTCTGGCTACTATCATTGGGATGATTTAAATTCTTACTAGAAAGCCTGGGAGGTGGAGACACTTGGAAAGTACTTCTACATTGAGGTAGCAGTGTCTGTTAACCTTTCCTGATAAGTGGGGTCTTGGAGCTCCAGATGTGAGAGGTTTCAGATCCTGGACTGGATAAGGATAGGGCTGCAGTGGCTCTTGGATGCAGAATCTGGGACCCAGATGGATCTGAAAGTATCATACCAGGGCAATATTGGAATGAAGAGTCCAGGAGTCTGGTTAACAAAAGACCAGTTTGCAACCAAAAAAAGTACCAGTGGCAGAAATAGAAACTAAGCAGAGGACAACTGGGCAGAAATCAGAGATGGCATAACTGAACAGAGGATCAGAAGCATAATCTGAAGGGATTAACTGTGCCTCCGAACATAACTACAGAGTGAGGAGAAAACTTTTAATTTTAAGGATAGATGGCAGAGACTAGCCCACAGGCTGGCAATGTGGCGGCCATCTTCATGTGCTACTTCATATGGATTTGGTGTTTTTCCTGCAGTTATGAAACACATAGATTCATTGTGGCGGCCATCTTCATGTGGCGGCCATCTTCATGTGCTACTTCATATGGATTTGGTGTTTTTCCTGCAGTTATGAAACACATAGATTCATTGATATTCTCTTGCCTTATCCCGTCCATGGGCAAAGGCAGCCCTCTGAAATGGTGGTTGTCTATGGTTGAAGGTGTAGTTCATAGTTTAGGTGTGATAATTTCTCAGCCCCTACTTCAGATTTCTTACCCAATCCACTCTCCATACCACTACTAACATAGTGACTTTTCTACAATATACTGTCTCTGACCTGGCCACTCTTCTGCATGGGAACATTAATAGCTATCTTTATCAGACAAACTTAAAATTTCAACACCTTCTACAATATGGCTTCAACTTTTTCAACTATATCATCCACTTCTATCACGTAAGCATCTTACATTCTAGCCAAATTACGGCTCTTGGAGTTTCTCAAGTATATGCATTATCCTCTTCCACTACTATGCCTTTATTCATGCTGACCCTCTTTCTTAGAATGCCTTTTTCCTGTCAAAATCTTCCCTATGGTCCAATCCAATCTCAGTTTTCCCTTTAAACCTCTTCAGAACCTTTCGATCAGATTTAATCTTTCTGTCCTTTATACAGCCAATTCTTCCTCCCCCATTTTTTGAAATGTATTATTTCTACTTTATGTTTCTCTTATTTCTACATTTGTCTTTTCTGTACTGTGAGATTGTGACCTATTTGGGGAAGATCCATGTGTCTCCAGCACCTTACATAGCATCTGATGCATGGTTCTTCTTAGATGTCTGTCGAGGTCCCCATCCAGGTTGGAGAAGCAGATAGACATTCAGAAAAAGGAATGGTACTCATATGAAAGTAAGAATTGCTTCTGTTTCAGATTCCTCTTTTTTTTCCCTTGGCATTATTCATTTTTGCAACATAATGTTTCCTTCCCTCAACAAACAAACAAACTTGCTTTTGCCTATAAATAATAAAACAGTGTAGGAAAATGGATTTATTTATTATTTTTCTTCACAGTCACTAAATGTATGCAAAAAAGCATAAACCTATCTTGACTTGTTTTAATGCTTCAATGGGGACAACTCATTTAAACTGCCCAGGCAATCGTGTCAAAATCCTTGTGCTTGTTTCAAGCAAATTGCTGGATGCAAAGGTTTCAAATGAATAAAAATGCACCTCATTTCTTCTTCCTTCTCTTTCACCTCCAGGGACCCCTTCAATTTTTTTTCCTAGCATAAATAAACTGATTTTCTTAAAATTAACTTCATAACTCTTATTTAAAAAACTTCTTTCACCATCTTTCTGGCTCTTCTTTTTGGCCCCCACTTTGTGCAGTAGACCCCCTGGTATAATTGTCCATGACTTCTTCCTTGATTAGACTGTCTGGTTTCAAATCTCCCTTCTACAGAAGTGCCAGCCCTGTGACCTTCCACTATTTTGTTTATCTCTCTCTGCTGCATTTCCTCATCTCTAAAATGAGAATGATGATAATTAGGTTGTGCTCAGAAGACTAAGCGAATTAATGTCTACAATGCATTTAGTACACTGCCTGGTGTATAGGAAGTATTAACTATATTAACTCTTCTTTATTGTTATGCTTAGAACTGACCTAGTACTCTCTAGCTGTTTAAACTCTAGTGCCACGTGGCAAATTCTTGGTCAAATTATGATCTATGCTGAATACTAGAATGTCTTTCCTATGCATTCCTACACAGAAGCTCTTCTCCATCTTGTATCTGTTCAGGTTTTTTCTTTTCATTCCCAGAGGTACCACTATGCCCTTATTTGTATGGAGACTTCATTAGGCTCTGACGAGTACCTCCCTTCATTGTCTTAGATTGAGAATAGTAATGGCTGATATCCCATGTTGCACTTTGGTTAGAGGCTGAGAGGAAAATTTCCACTATAAATGGCACTGTGCTATTGGTTAGAGGCATAATGAAACTTTTTACCTTTCCCTGTAGCATTCAGGGAAAAGAAGCAGGGCCTTGGTGGTGGAGCATTTTGATTTGAAAGAGCAAATTCTAACAACAGCAGAGAGACTGGGAGAAGAGCTGTTAGGCAGCCTTCCAAACACACCATACTGTTGATTCTAACAGTAAAGGGGCTCTCTTTCTAATCACTCAGTTTATATTTCTGAGCCCTCTTGACAAAGGCAGTGGAGATGAAGGCCGCTATTACAGATGTGGCTTGCATGCTGGAGTTAGCCAACTCCTGAGATTAAAAGTAAATTAGAAAAACATATTTGTGATTTGTGTTTCTTGGGAAGCTTTTCACTCCTGTCAGGTGGTAAAAATAGTAAAGATAATGTATATTCTTTCCTTTTATTCCAGTCAGGATTAAAACCAAATTAGATTAGAAACTCTTTATACCTTTGACCCAAGGTTGAGCTGGGTCCACAGTGGACACTGGATAAATGTTAGTTGACTGAGTTGCCTACCTATTTGGATCGTCGTATTCAGAACAACTTTCATTCTTTTACTTACTAATAGTTTCCAAGCTGCTACCAATGCAGTGTGCAGCATTCTCAGTACAGTTTAATTAGTTTTTAAAAGATAAATGATCGTTTGTGTTTTCTAGGATGTAGTCCCTTTTCTTATGTAATCGAAAAAAAAAAAAAAAGAAAAGAAAAAAAGCAATGGCCCTTTTTGTTGGACTAGCACATTAAAATTTCATATCTTATCCATATTTATCACCAACATTCATTCTTATGTATCATTCCCTAGTCTCTCTCAGCTTATCTGTTTTTCATTCCCAGTGAATATTTGTGCTTTGGAATAATTTTTCCTAAGATGAGTATATCTTAGTTTATACAAAGTAGTTTGCATTTTGTAAGTTCAGTCTCTTCTTTATATATTTAAAGCCTTAGGGTTTTGTTTTCCATTTCTAAGTTTTCATCATATGCAGTGTTTTCCCATCCAATATTATCAGCATGTTAGATAATTTCTTCCTATTCCCAGATCATTCAACTTTGAGCACAATCCTAGGCTCTGAGAAAGCACTTTGCATATACTTATTAATTTGTTGAGTGGTAAGCTGAAAGTATGATTAGATGATTTCCTCAGTGAAGACAGGGCACGTTTTCAGATGCAAACTATGAGAAGGTGGCACTCCCAAGGATGGTCCCAACTGCCTTTGTCCATTAAAATTCATAATGTTGTTCATTCTGACCTTTTGTCAAAGCCATGGCATCTGCTTCTGACTTCTGGGCTTAGGAAGGGTAAAGAATGAGTGAAACTGGGTAGAAAGAAAGGAGGTTAGTGATGAATCAAGGCACACTCACTTCATTGCTTCTGCCCATTTCATGGCCAAAGTGACATACATGACTAAGCCTGACATCTTTGGGGTTGGGAAAGTATAATTCCTTCCAGAGATGAGCAACACATTTTAGAGAATAATATAATCTCCCAACTTGCTTTTCAAAATGTAGGCTATAAACCAGTCGATAAACATCACCCAGGAGCTTATACAAAATGCATATTCTTAGCCCTTGCCCCGAATCTATTAATTAGAATCTGCCTTTTAACAAGATCTTTAGGTGATTCATATATCATTAGAGTTTAAGAAACACTAGTCTAACACTGCTCAAATATTATTGTTTAAAATTTTCTTAAATTAAAAAAACAATTGCATATATTTGTTGTATGTATTTTTTAAATTAGGAGCTGTTTCAACTGTAAATAAAAGTACAAAGACTGATATAATGAAATCCATGATCATGACACCTACTTTGTCTAATTTTAACATTTGTATTTTTACTTCATATATTAGATAATATGGTCAGTTTTCGTACAGTATGTACTCTTCCCTGATCCCATTTCCTCCCTCCTTTTCTGAACTTTGCATTTATCATTTTTATACTTCATATCCATGAATCTATAAAAATACATGGTTTTTAAGCTTTATATATAACATAATTTTTTTTGAAACTTACCTTTGTTGCCTAACATTGTTTCTGAAATTAGTCTTTATGCATATAGTTGTCATTCATTCTTTCATTTTTTCATGTAATTGGTTGCATAGTATTCCATTTCCCTTAATTTGGAATTTAAGGTGATGCTTCTGGTGATGTACATTTGATACTTATAATTTTCTTTTTTTCATTAAAATTTGGGCCATAATAAGTATTTCTGAATATAAATGTACATATACTTTTATAACTGTTTCTCTAGGACATTTATCCAGGAGTGGTATTGCAAAATTGAAGGTACGCATATTTTTAACTTTATTATATTTTGCCAAATATCTTTCCAAAATGATTGTACCAATTTATATTTTTACCAATTATGTAAGAAAGTTGCCATCGTTTCACAACAGTTGGTAATCATCACACTTTTAAGGTTTGCCAATGTAATAGCTGTGAAATGCAACATCATTGACGTCTTAACTTTCATTTCCTTAAGTACTAACAAGGTTGAATATCTATTTTTATGTTAATGTTTTATGTTAATAGCTTTCTATGAATTATCTGTTCATATAAACAACATATTACTGGATATTTTTAATTGTAACCTGTCATCTTTCTTTTAACTAGTATGTATAACATAGTTTTGTGATTATTAACATAATTGATTTTATTTTTGCCATCTTATTTTGTGCTTTTTTGGACTCTGCTTTATTTTCTGTTTTATTTCCCCCTTTTTAAAAACTTAAATTGATTGTTATTTTTATTTATTTACCCTCTTCTACTATTTGAAGTTTAAGCCTTCTGCTTTCATTTTTAAAGGTCAAGCTTAACATTTTAACATGAATGTTTGGCTTAACAGTCTCTGTTCTTTTCCTGAACAACATAAGAATCTTAGAATTTATTTGTTTTCTTTCTTTTTACATTTTATGTTTAATATTTAAGATATGTCTGGTTTTATACTCACCAATTATCATTATTATTGATTTTATAATTAATGCTTATCTAGATTCACCACATTTTTAACAATTTTATTTGATCATCACTCTTTCATGTTTTTCAGCCCTTTTGTTGGGGTTAAGAATCCTAAAGTACATTATCAGTTCTTTGAACAAGTATCTGTTAATGGAGAGCTCTCTAACTCAGTGTTCCCAAAATGGTCTGTGTTTCACTTTGAATCACAACTGGTAGCCTAGATTGCTAAAGAATTCATGGTTGAAATTATTTTCTTTCAATAATTAAAAGATATTATTCCTTTGTCTTCTTGTTTCTACTGTTGCTGTTGAGAAATCTGTTGTTAGTCTAATTATTGTTCCTTTGTAAATGACCTGGGTTTTCTCTCTTGGTGTTCTTAAGATCTTTTCTTTGATGTTGTGGAACTTCACAATAGGTAACTGGATGTGAATTTATTTTACTTATTCTGCTCATAAATAATAGTACATCCTGAGTTATGTCTTTCTTCAATACTTGGAAACCCTCTACTGTTATCTCTTTAGCAACTACATTGCCTATTTCTATTTTCTTTTTTTGGAACTCCTATTCAACATCTGTCGGGACTTCTTATTCTGTCATCCATACTGCTCAATACTATTTTATATTTTTTATCTCTTTAGTTTTCTGAACTTAATTCTGGATAATTCCCTCACAAATACTTTCATGTTCATTATTCTTTCTTCAGTTATATCTAATCTGTTTAGCCCGTCCACTGAGTTTATTTAATTTTTAACTTTTTCAGTTAACTATTTTGTTTAGACACACAAAAGATATAGAGAATACTGTAATGAATGCTTGGGAGCTCACTATCAAGCTTCAAAATTAAAAACTTTATATCTTTTGTTTATTTCTTTCATTTAAATTACTAAATTTTTTGTTTATAAATGTTCTAATTTATTTTTTTCAAACGTTTCTGTTATTCATTTATAATGTCTTATTCCTTTTCCAAATAATTTTCAATACTTTCTAAAATTAACTATTTAAAATACTTCTTTTTGCAGTTTCCCTGATAGTTCCATCATTTGAAGATCTTGATTCTAATCTTGCTGTATGTTTTAGATGCTAACTCTTGTTTTACAATTTTGAATTATAAGCTAACTCAACAGTGTTTTTTCCATTTGAATCTTGGGTGGCCTGAGTGAGGGCATATCCTTTTATTTTAAAAGTTTTGTTGTTTTTTTCTTCCAGCTGGTCTGGGGGCATTAACAGGCCAGAAACCATTTTTATGGTTCCTAGAGCCTAAAAGTGGTAAATTAATACTCAACACACAGAGACACATTCCTGGTTACAAATTCTTAGGGTAAACTTTAATTTATTTCTACCAGTGCCCAGACTGTGATGGAAAAAGCTTTCCTATTATTTCTCTGTGCTAGGAGGTAGGTTTTTTAGTTCCGCCTTTCACTGAATTTATAGCCTATTGAGGTTCCCATTGAGGTTTTATGTGAAGTGACTTAATTTCAACTCTGTGCCTTACTTTATCTCCTGGCCCTGTCTGGGCATAAAATCCCAGGGATGTGGGTTACAGAAACCAGGCCTCCTCCCAGATTGTTGCAGCCACAGCTCACACACTCACTCCTGTGGATTCTGATCTCTCTTTGTTTTTGGTCCTTGGCATTGTCTCTCGGTTTGTCACATGCTCAGCTCTTTAACAGATGTTTATATTAGTTTAGCCTATATTTTTATGTGATATTTGGTAGGAAGATTTATTTGAATTTCTGGTTTTCCAAACAGAGCTCCCACTTAACTTCTTTAAGGTACTCATTTTATTTTTAAAAAGTCAGTAAAGGTACTACGTACTTTGTAACTTTATTTTAAGCATTGAATATAGTACATGCAAAATGTCTCTGTCTGGCAAAGTCTTGCACATAGTAGATATTTGACAAAATAGTTACTATTTTTATTATTTGTTAACACATAAGTAAAAAAGGGAAAAATAAGCCATGAAAAAATGTTTTGGATTATTTATTATTATTAAGAAAGCACTCTGGGAATATTTCATGGAGTAATAATTTGGATGGGGGGGTCAAGTCTTGATTAGATTTCATAAAAATTTGTTGAAGGCCTACTGTGGGATTAGGACTCTGTTATATTGTGTAGATTTCTTGCTTTTCAGTATAGGAGACATTGCTGCTTTTAAAATATGTGCTGTTTTTCTTGAAAAAAATTCCTAAAATTTACACTGAGTCAAAAAGCCAATATTAAAGACACTACAGGAATTAACTTTATGATATCTTCATTTTTTTATCATTTAGTCATCTGGCTGCTGTGTTACCTCCTACTTGCTTTGCACTTCCTCTTACCAGTTCAGTATTTATAATGTGTACTAAGTACATATTGTTAGAGCATTGTGAGGCATATAGATAATATAAGAACATGTTTTCATACTTAGATATCTTAGAGCCTACTTAGAAAGGTAAGGTATCCAAAACTATAAACAAGAACAATACAAAAAGTCTATGTATTTAAGTATGAGGATTAGCCATGGGCGTTCAGAGAAGGGAAAAATGTGAACCTAGGTTTGTCAGTAAGGCATGAGTGAATTTACTCAGGAAAGGAAAAGTGAGGAATAGCATTCATGGTGGCAAGGAGGTAAGCACCATGATGTCAGAGAAAAGAGATACACACCTGCTGAAAGAATATGTAGGCTGTAGGTTGGAGTTCTGCCCTTGTGACCTTTTGTGTGCTAATCTTTTCTCTAGGAAGATCATCCTCTTTGTCTTGAGTATTTTGGGGAGGGATGTACCCAAGGCATTGGGAAATGTATCAGTTAAGACAAGTGAGAGAAAACCCAATTCAAACTAGCTTAAGACAAAAAAAGAAATATATTGTTTGATCCATGGGCTCATAAAGTGCTATTCAGGTATGGTTGTCCCCTATCCCTCAGTTCTTCACTCTGTCATAGTTGATTCTAATGTTGGGTTCTGTATGGTAACTGTTAGATGCACCAGACCTCTATCTTGTGAGACTCAAGACTTGTGGAAAGGAAATCACCTTTGTTTCAGCAGGCCTGACTACATATAATTGCATCTCATTAGTCCAAATTGGGTTATTCACCCATTCCAAGCGCATGTAGTCCATCTCTGAGTTAAAACACTTGAGATGGAATCAACTGTACTTAGAATACAAGGATTGAGAGAAAAAGAGGGACTAGTTGCTCAGTTGAAAAATTGTGTTTCATTATTTAGAAGGACGTAGATGGATTTTGGGAGCTAAAACAGCAGAGAGAAGGGTAGAGGTTGATGTATGGACGGATATTATAGCCAAATAGGTCCTTATCACATCTTAGACAAAGGTTTCAGTATTTGTGAGACTCAGTGTACCCATCTGTAATGGTGCCTACCAGTAGTTTTGCTTGGAGACCCAAGGGACCTAAGGAATGAGAAAGCACTTTGTAAATCATAAAGTACTGAAAAAATATAAAGTGTCTTTGTCACATGGATTAGAGTAAACATAGAGGAATATGACGTGATAAATAAATCTTTTAAGATGAGGTCCCTGGGAGTCACTAAAAACTTGTAAAGGATAATGCTGTATTTATGTCACATGGCTGATCTTCCTGAACTTTGACTCGTTTTTCTTTCCAGAATCTCTATGCATGCTCTGTCTTTTCTCTCCCCTGCCCTGATTTTTTCCTTCATGAGTATAGACTCTGAGCAAACATTAGGGATCTAGACAATCTTTAGTAATTGCCCTGTTTTCTCATAGCACCTTGGGATCGGTGGACAGGTAGGGAATGGAAAGAGATTTCTAGTCCTTAGGTGTCTAAATTCTTTGTTCTGTTTTATTTCTTGTTGAAGTTGAAAATGCTGATAATATATCCTTTGTTATTTTCAAAAAGAGTCTTTTGTTCCTTCTTGCACCCCATTTTCCCAGTACCATCTCTCCTTTATATTCTCTGGATTACAAACTATTACTAGATATTCAGGAGACTAAAACTGAATTATCTGGTTGGGTATCCCTGTTAATAGGAAATCAGGTTATTCCATGGAACCAGTTTCATAGGAAACAAGCCCATGACCCAGCTGCTTCAGACCCTGAACTCATATAAATTGGATATATTTTCTTTTCTGTCTTCAGGCATAAGACAAAAGTTGGGATGATTCCCTCGAAGCAATATCTGTTCTCTTTAGGAAATTTATATTTTTAAGACTATCCAGCTCTTCCTTTGATCCTTATGATGCTTTTCTCAATAACTTACAGAGGAGCTTCTTTCATTTTGTATCCTGTGTCATCACTCCTTTCA
>NW_006430735.1:10733189-10763174 GCF_000325575.1 Pteropus alecto | reverse complement strand
TCAAGAGTTAGGAGAAAGTAAAATGGATGGCTCGTAGGGTGGCTCTGAGCAGTGAATTGGTTTGATTTGTAGGATGAGTTTGCAGGCTGATTTTGGGGCCCTGACTGGGAAAACAAACAAAACAAACAAAACAGTCTTTACAATTAAAACAACGTAATGGATTTTTTTTTTTTTTAATTGCAGACTTTATTTTCAATCTAGTTTTTCGTAGGGTTAAATATTTGGTCATACTGGTGTTATAAAATATTGCTAATGTCCGGTAACTCCCAAGCCACCAGTATTCACTCATTAGCTCCATGAAGACTTACTATATGGCCTGTCACTCATGCTGATGTAGCCAAATGGAACGTTAAGAAAGGGAACATTGCTGATCTATGAGTCTTAACACTGAGGTGAAAATCAAAATGCAATTAGAGTTGCTTGACGGCTGAGGCGGTGGTTTAAATCACACAGGCTGACAAATTGAAGCAATAATTATTTTTGTAAAATTTTTATCCTTAACCCTCTATTTGCCTAGTACTTAGGAGACTGACCTGTTTGCTGATGTCCACCAGGAACCTAGGGACTGCATTGCCAATCCACCACTTAGAGCAGAGGTTGAGAAGCTGTACTCTTTGAGTTCAAATCCTGGCTTTGCCACTTACTCACTGGATGACATTGAACTAGTTATTTAACCTCTCACTTAGTTTCTTTTATAAAATGAGGATAACAATAATACCTATGCTACAAAGTTGTTAGGATGAAATGATTACATGCATATAAAAATGTTAGAAGCTAGCATGTAGGAAGAACTCAGGTGTCAGTTTAGCATTAATTGGCAGCACTTGTTGTTGTTGTTGTTGTTGTTGTTGTTGTTATTATTATTATTATTATTATTGGTTCAGGATAAGAAGATACTCCATGACTCCAAATGGGAGAATATTTTTCCTTCCAAGTCCTTAGTTATATTAGGCTAAGTCTTTTCTCTTCACATGCATTCAACATGTAGATATAAAAAAACACACACAGGAACATACTCATGCACACATGTGCTTATCCATGCTAGTTTTGACAGGGAAATTTTGATTGCAAGAAGCAGAAACTTACTCAAGTTAGCCTAAGAAAAGGGAAATTTATTTGAGTTTGGTCACAGCAGGCATACAAGAATAGGAAACATTAAAAAATGAGCAGAGGAGCCGAATAGACATTTTTCCAAGGAAGATTTACAGATAGCCAACAGGCAAATGAAAAGATATGCAACATCACTAATTATTAAGGAAATGTAAATCAAAACCACAATGAGATATTACCTCACACCAGTTAGAATGGCTATTACCAAAAAGACAAGAAATAAGTGTTGGGGAGGATGTGGAGAAAAGGGAACCCTTGTACACTGTTGGTGGGATTGTAGATTGGTATAGGAACTTTGGAAAACAGTATGGAGATTTCTTAAAAAATTAGGAATAGAACTACCATATGATCCAGCAATTCTTCTTCTGGATATTTATCTGAACAATATGAAAACACTAATTAGAAAATATGTATGTACCCCCATGTTCATTGTAGCATTATTTACAATAGCCAAGATATGGAAACAAGTCAATCGGTGAATGAATGGATAAAGAAGGTGTGGTATATATACACAGTGGAATACTACTTAGCCATAAAAAAGAGGAAACATTGCCATTTGTAACAACGTGGCCATTGAATCTTGAGAGTCTTATGCTAACTTTAAGTCAGATGGAAAAAGACAAAAACCATGTGATTTCATACATACGTGAAATATAAAACAAAAAACTAAACTAACACAACAAAACAAAAACAAACTCATGGATGAAGTAATGGAAATGTGGTTACCAGAAGAGGGGTGGAGGTGGGCAAATTGAGTAAAGGCGGTCAAATATATAGTAATGGAAGGAAACTAGACTTTTGATGGTGAACACACAATAGAATATGCAGATATAGAATTATAATGTATATAATTTATGTATACAAATTTATATACTGTTATTAACAAATGTTACCTCAATAAAGAAACAGATAAATAAAGAGAACAATATTGAAAAAAAGAATAGTAGGAAATAGCAGTCACAGTAACACCGAATATAGAATGTCATACCATATTATGGGGCTACTCCTTTGTGTCTCGTATAATAAGATTCTTTCTGTCTCCTGTCTCATGGTTTCAGTACTCCATAGACATATTTAAAACCTGTAAGTGTGTGGGCTTACTCTGAGTTGGTTCCTCTTGAATCTGGCATCTGCTGGTTTAGGTAACTGCGTCTAGGGAAAAGGCAAACAGAATATAGAAACTGAAGCAAAGGAAGGTTTTCTTAGGTGAGTTTCCAGATAAGCAGGATGTTATTCGCCCCCATTGGTGTCATTGGTAATCAGCCAAGCTTCACTGGAAGGTACCTACTTTACATAATTATTAAAATTAAATGAGTATATAGATATAAAATGCTTAGAACGTAGCACATTGTAAGAGTTCAGGGCTACTCACTTTCTTTATGTCTTGGGGAAGTTACTTCCTTCCTCTAGTTCTCAGTTCCATTATCTGTAAATGAGGGCCTTAGACTAGGTCCTTTCTGGTTCTGCCATAGAGCATGGTCCCACCTAAAGATCAATTGATGAACTAAATGACCAGGGATTTCTATGTTTCTTCCTCATCTTATTTAAGTTTCTGGAGTAGGTTCCATTTTTGGGCTGCTCATTAAGTTTCTCTCTTTTACTGGTGTGAATAATTAATTGCCACTATCATTTAGACTCCTAGCAACAAAGTTCTGTCCCACATCTCCTGTGGTGCAGCATGTACTTCCTGGGCAGATGAAGAAATAACAGTGTGTGAGAAATCTGTTAGCAATTAGCACAGCCAACTGGACTTTCTCAGGAGGATACACAGCATCCTCCTCCAAGAACAAGGACTCTGCTCCTCCACACCAAAGAGAACCATCTGATGTGCTCAATATTTAATAGATGAGCTGAAGCTCTAATGAGGTAGAGACGTTATACATGGACAGTTTTCTCCCGAGGGATCAGTGGGGCAAGCCTCCTCCTGAGATCGCAACAACTGTGCCGTTATGCTTTAACCAGAGGCCTCACCTCCTTCAGCAGGGGAGAGATCACAGCTCATTTTTCACCTGTCTGGCATAGCCTAAGATATGTTCACTTCTTTAGTCTCAGTTCTAGAGTGTGGGCATGAAAGATGCAGCTGGAACCATTAGCTTTTCCCTGTGGTTGTTAACCTCTAAGTGTGACTTGATAATTCTTTCTCAGTGGGGAGTTTTCCTTACATGGTGGAAAAGTCCTTGTGGGTCAACAGGCACAGGGAAGCTAGGTTATTAAAAAGCTTCAAAATTCTAGATGTGGGCTGGGGATGGGAACAACACAGGGTCATGGGTAATTGGTGAGGTTTCAGAAACTGAATGGTCATAGCCATTCATGATGTGGGTTAGCTTTACTACATCTGGGTCACTTGGTCTCTTTTCCTATAGGGAATGCTATGAGCTCTAGGAACATATTACCTGCCACTTTCTTTCTGTGTGTAAGCCCCCTGGAAGACAGGTAAACATGCTGACTCTGGAACACTAACCCTTGGGGTCACCAATAAGGGATCATGTGGCCCTTCCAGTTCATTTTCTTGTTCCATGTTCTTGCTCTACTCTCTTGCCCTATCCAATTCTCTCTACTGCTCTCATCTTTTTTTCCTGCTTTTTAACTTTGACCTAATCATCAAAGTCTCAGGACATGTTTCACTGTTTGGTAGTGATCACCAATACATGAAACCATAACTCTTTTATTGAGGTTTATATAAAAGAGCTGATTCTCTTGACATCAGGAATGGGGAGTGTGAAAAGAATCATTTATACGCAAATCTGAGGATCACCTTTCTATGACTGACAGCTTCTGTCCAAATTTTGATGGTTTTATGTGAAATATATCACACCAGCTGTAGGGATGGTGATGAGGAATACTTATGTGCGTGCAGTGGTCGGGGAGAGAGGGTAGTTTGTGTAGATGGGGGGGGAGGAGGGAGTGGGGATTAAAGGTTGCTTATGAGCCTAGGAATTAGTTAAGATAATAAACCTCTGCTATTGAAAGTTTGGGATTGAAAAGGGAATAATAAAATAGTAATCAAAAATGTGCTAAAATGAATTTGATGCAAATGAGATGCAAAGAGTGCCCTGGATGTGTTGGAAGAGGACGTCAGATAATTGGAAAGCATACATTCTGGCCTACGCATGGCCAATGCCAATCTCTTCAAGAATTCTCTGGAGCCTCTTATTTCAAAATCATTTTAAGCTGAACAGGGACTTTTTTTTTTTCATCCTGTCAGTTAGAGACTTGTGAAATTTTATCTATTTCAGTGTTTGTTCTATTGGGAAATGGACAAGTTCTGGAGAGGAATCAGGAACAAGAGTTGGCAGGCACTCTATACTCATCCTGAGTTCAGCCAAGTCACCAGCAACTGCCTGGCATGAGAGAAGACATGGTTTATATAGTAGGGAGAAGGAAGATGTGTCTGGCAAAGACCAAGCTCAGGGCACCCAGTTCGTCCTGACCTCTGACCTTTGCTTCGTATGTGAGAGTTCTTCCTGGTACTGTCACATTTGCTCTACGGAGGAGGAGCAGCTAATCGGGCTGGTCAGATTTTAAGCTACCTTTAACAGTACTTGGGTTCCAGTCATGCAGCCATGCACTGTGTTCTCTCTTTTGTTACCTCCTGCTATGACACTGATTGCTAAGTTGAATTTGAGCCTTTCCTGGGGCATCCATCTCTCTCTGTCTCTGTACACATGTCATTGAGACAAGATCATTCATGTGTCCAGGGAGAAGATAGTATTAGCTTTTAGGTATATGGACAAAGTAAGAGACTTCATTCGACTCTCAAGGTCCAGCCCTGCTTTTTCCAGAGAATGCATTGGAGCAGTAAGCCCTTGCCATTACTATGCTTCCCATCTGTCTGCAGTTCCTTAGGCTTCTCTGAACCCTCCCAAGGGCTGGTGGGTACAGGTGTCTGACAAAGTAGGATTTAACATAGCCCTCTTGTTCTTCCTATAGGCTTGGCAAAATCACAATCCTACTGTTATCACCAAAGGACAGAAATGAGGCCAAATTTCCTGTCTCCAAAAGGATTAAGTTATTCTAATCTGAAACCAGAGACATTGAAGCATGATTGGGTTTTAGATATGATAATATGTTATGTTAATGTTTATCTGGGCAGAGATAATAAGCCAGGATTGTGAAGCTGTGGGAACAGATTTGTGAGGGGAACAAAAAAGGGATTTTGGACTCTAAGGAAGGCTTTTGGTGCTTACAGGAGTGGTCATAGACTTAGAGGAAGAAAAGCATAGTTTAGGAAAATTTTATGTGCAAAGGCCAGGGCAGCTATTCAGTCGTGATTTGTTTGTGTAGATGAATGGAAGGCAGGTTTTACTTTCTTAGAAAAAAATATTCTTTTCTGGTGACCAAGGGACCTGGGTCTTGAAGCAGAGGCTAGATAAAAGAAAGAAGAGACAAGGAAGGAAAACCAGAAAAAGATATCTGTTTGGGTGTCTGAACCTTTTACAAACCAAAATCTCCTCCTGCTAAAAGTAAAATGCTTTGGGTGCTTTAATCTTTAGGGTGTTTGTTGATATACACAGAGTGTTATCCAGAGCAGAGGTATAACTTGCTGGGATGGAGGAGAGTGATCCCAGGGGCATGGTGTTTGGGAAGGAACAGCTTATGCCCTTAGCGAGACGGGAAAATAACTCAAAATGCAACCGTCAAGTGATGGAGAGAACCTTAAATGACTTATGGGTTCAAATTTTGACTATGCCAATAATTCACAAGGACCTGTGAGAGTTTTATCTCTCTGGGCATGAGTGGCTTGTCTGCCAATGAAGAACTGGCCACATGACTGCTAAGCTTTCTTTAGCTTTCATTTTCTGTGCTCCTTTCACCTGTCTGGGAATTTTTCTGGGCTGTACTTTGTGGCAGGGTTCCTGTGTCTTCACTAAGCACACCACAGGCTCTCTATTTCTATTGTCAACTCAGCAGCAACCATACTCCTTTCTGAACAAACCACTCCCATCGACCCCAGCTTCCCCACCATGATCCCATGATTCTGATTCTTTGGCACTACATTTCCCAGGTTCTGTTCTGGATTTGGCTAATGAGAGGTGCTTTTATAAGATATGGAAGCCAAAGGGAAAGAAAAGCCACGAGTTACTGAGGCAGCTGTGGGCTCTGTTAGTGGTTTTGTGGAGTTCTCCTGAGAATCACTTTCTGTGGTGCTGCAGGCAGCTGAGATCATTAGCAGTGACTTCCCTGTGCTTCTTGCACTTCTAGATTTTCTGAAAGCCAGCAGCAGTCTCCTTGACCTTTTAGCCCTGCAACCCTTATAGCAGTTGTGTAAACCTCTAATTCTCTATATTAAATCTCTTTCTGCTTGAGTAGCTTCTGATTTTCTGACTATATTAGCTGAGGTTCTCCACAGAAACAGAAACTATAGGGTGTGTGTGTGTGTGTGTGTGTGTGTGTGTGTGTGTAAAGAGAAAGAGTTTTATTATAAGGAATTGAGTCATGCAATTGTGGAGGCTGGTGAATCCAAAATCTGCAGTGTGGGCCTGTAGGCTGTAGACCAGTGGAGCCAGTGGTGCAGTTTGTCTAAAGGCTGGGAAACTGAAGACCCAGAAGGGATGATGATGCAGACAAAGTCTGAAGGTAATTTACTGGAGAATTGATTCTTGCTTGGAGAGGCTGGTCTTTTTGTTTTATTCAGGCTAATTGTTTGAGGCCCACCTACATTATGGAGGGCAATCTGCTTACTCAAAATTAACCAATCTAAATTTTTAATCTTATCCAAAGCACTCTCAATTTAACTCATAAAATTAACTATCACACTGACAAAAGCATGTTTGATAAAGCATTAGGACCCAGGAAATAGAACATCAAATGTCATATGATTATCTGATTTAGTTAGATTTAAAATGAGAAGTGACCCAGAAAAATTGGAATGCTGGTAGTCCATGGAATGTGGTGGTAAAAACTTAGTTTTATTTTCATTTATTTTTGCCCATAATTGTCTATTAAATATAATGTTTTTGGAGACAAAGAGATTATTGTAATAGAATGTTGTGACGGAAATAATTGGTTGTAGGATTGTGGGATAGATGGTCCTCGGTGCATAGGGAAGCTTAATGAAGGCATGGGGTCCCTAGAATGAGAATGGGACATCTGGATAAATTCCATCAAATATTTGGACCTTGAACTCCAAATCATCCTGAACTCCCTTGTCAGAAGAAGCAGTCCCTCCTGCCATCTATCAAGTGGTTTATCTCCTCATTCTTAAAGAATCTGAAATTAAATGACCCAAGGCAGTTAGGAGAAGCTGATTATCCTTAAAGCTTATTTACCCCCATGATCTCTCATTCCTACAGACTCAAACTAATATTAGATCTCAGCAGCCTCCAGGATTAAGAGGACACAATCTAAACTTGGAAGAGATAGCGTATTCACCAAAAGAAGATTTTACCAATAGATTTTTAAAGTTTATACCGAGAAGGAAATAAATGTAGCATTGTATTGGGCTGAATTTTCAAAATAGATTTGAAGTTTTCTCTCAAACAACCAAGTGACTTTAACAAATGCTCACTCGGTGTACATAAGTGTGGACTCAGTTGCGGCTTGTAAATGAAGTTGAGATGCTAGACTTTCCTGGGTAAAATGGAAATGTACAGGAATGAAGCTAAAGGCTTAGCAAGACAGAAATGTTGGGCTAAGTTTATCACACATGACTTCCTTACTCACCTTCCTTAGGGGAGCCTAGAAAACATTCTCTTCACTGAGGCTTGGGGAAGGGCATTAGTGAGGGGGAACATCAGTATCTTTGAAGAATTCTTTAATTTTTGTCTTTCACAGGCAGTGAATGGTGGTGGGAAAAGCCATGATTGAAATGTGCTCCCTTAAGTAAATGAGGACTTGGGAAGACAGAAGACAAATTATAATGCTTAACCATAGACAAGGGACATGTGGTTACAGTATGAGCAGCAGGGTTAGAGCAACAATTATAATGATTTCACACAGAGAAATTTGGAGGAATAAGTAGTTGATTTTGGTGTCTTTAGGACTGAAATAGATGAGAAGTCTGCTAGAGTCTTATTTGATCTGAATAACTGAAAATCCATATGTCTAGTGAACAGAGAACCCTTACTTGTGTCCCCAAGATGGTGATTAAATTCCTCTCACACAATTTAAAGGCTGGAACTAGCCATAGACCTAAAGATACTTGAATGAAGGGGTACGTCTCCCCTTGAGGAACACTATAGTACTGCCACAAGTACATACATTGTAAGTTGTCCTCCTAGCCATCCCCAAAAGTTCATGCAACCATTTTCCAAGGCTTCTATGCCTTTGGAAAGTGAACCAAACAAACTTTTTGGTGATTCCTGGACTTTAGTTCTGAATTAATGCTACCTCGGGGGATCCAGTATATTATTGTGGTCCACCATTCAGAGTAAGGATTTTTAAAGTCAGATGATATATGGATTTTTGACTTTAATCAATCTCATAGTGAGTGCAGTAGGTCCACAACCCCACTCTGGTTAATTTCTCTAGTTCCTGAATACATAGTTGGAAAAGACATACTTGGTGACTAGAAAGTCCCTGCTTTGGATACCTAAGATATAGACTTAAAGCAGTTATTATAGGAAGAGCCAAACAGGGTCCATGGAACTGTCTCGCCCACTCAAATAGTAGACCAAAACCTGTATTCCCTTGGAAAATTATAAAATTTGTGCTACCATAAAAACATTGAAAGATGTGAAAGTATGATTTTTATGTCATCGCTATCTAACATGTATATTTATTTTACACGAAACACGACTGGATCTTGAAGAAGCCCAATGTAGTCTTTTGAACCTAATCAAATAGTAACTCCAGCATCACGCTCTTTCTAAGACTAGATACCTCTGTGTTAAACCATTCTATTTATGTTTTTGGCCCTGCTGTCTTTTTGGTATTGATAGCCACTTAGTCTCTAGCACTTCATTTTCGGTCATTGATCTCTCAATTGCTTTTCTCTATGGTGATTAGCAAAAACCACCAAAGGCTGTGTCTTTTACCTGACAGTTGTATGCCTCCTTCCATTCACCTCACATCTTTGTGAGTTTGCAGACTCTGTCCTTTTGGGCCTGTAGGAACTGTAATCACCTCAGTAACTCACAGACCATCATGCTGCTCTTCCACATTGGTGACATCCTACCAATTGACCCTGGTGAGTCACAAATATACTAGATGTCTTCATCAACACATGCGTACTAGGGATTGGAAATATCTCCTGTAAAGAGTCGGGGCTCACCTCTTAGAGCAGTTTATAGGAGTTTAGTGGTCTGGGGTATTGAGCTGTTCCCCCTAACGTATTAGACAATTGGCTACATTTTGGATCTCCAATCACTAACAAAGTGGTGTAACATTAGTCACCTTCTCTGAATACCTCATTTCAATGATGCTTTGAGTCATTTACCAAATAATCCATAAGACTGTCAGTTTCGAGCGAAGCGCAGCAAGAGAAGGCTGTGCTGCATGTACAGGCTGTAGTACAATGTGCTATGCGACTTGAGTCTTATGAAATCAGATCTAGTGAAATGTCTAGTTGGAAATGTTTTCTGGAATCCCAGGAAAATTCTGATTAGAGATCACAGTGCAGACCTCTATGATTATGAAGTAAAGCCATACTCTGTTGAAAATAACTCCATGCTTGCTATTGGACAGTATATGATAGTGCAACCTGAATATATCATCTATTGAAAGTTATCTGATTAACCAAGCCATTAAGTTGGGCATGTACAGCAGCATTCTATAAGTGGAAATAGTATAGAAAACATCAGATCGAATAAGTCCCAAAGGCTTAGTTACTGGAGCAAGTGGTTTAAACTCCCATGCACTCTACTTCCACAGTGCTGCATTCCCCTCATCCCACACCTATGGATTCATGAGAGGCCGCTCATGATCATTTGACTAGAGAAGGGAAAAACTGGGATCTCTGCTTTATAGATTATTCTTCATGATGAATTCTTCAAATAGATTGCCGCTACATTGCAGGAGTAGCCCTATAGGACAGTAGGGAAGAGAAAACCTAACTATGTGGAGAACTTTGATAACCAGACATATGAATCTATACTGGGCAGTGGCAAAAACTTGGGCTGGAGGATCAGGGACTGGGTAAGATCAAGATTAGAGGTTTGGGGGCAGGGGGCACTGAGGAAGAGGTATGTGGATGAACCCTTTCAAATGGGTATAGGGTTGAGGGTAATTGCTTCCATGTCACTGCTCACCAAAGGGCATCTACTGCAGAATAAGACTCAGTTATCACAGGGAATAGGTGGCCTGTTCTGTGATGGCTGTCAGCTTATTTTTTCAAGCTACTCCACAACTTTCTTATCAATGAAGCGGTCATGTTAACAGGTATGGATGTTGTTTGTGAGCTCGACAACATGGATTTTCCTTCGCCAAGGCTGATCTGGCTGCTGCTGCTGAGTGTCCAACATGTCAACATGTCAACCACAGAGACCAAAGCTGAGCTCTCGATATGGCAGCATTCCCTAGGAGGACCAGCCAGCCACCTGGTGGCAAGCTGATTACATTGGACTCCTTCCATCATTGAGGGGGCAGTAATTTTTTTTCTCCCTGGAATAGACGCATAATATGGATATGGGTCTGTCTTTCCCATCAGCGGTGTTTCTGCCAACACCACCATCTGTGGACTTATTGAATGCATTATTCACTGTCTTGGTATCACACAAAATATTTTTATTCTGACCAAGGAATTTTATTTTGTAGCCAAAATAATAAATAAAAAGAAAGTGAAGGAAAGAGTCACACTCATGAGATTCACTTGTCTTACTGTGTTCCTCATTCACTCAGAAACAAGATGGAACTCAAAAGTAAGAACCCACATATTATACCTTTTGTCCCATTGCCAGAATGTATATGTCTAGAAAACAAAATTTTGCTTTCCAGTTCCACAACTTTGGACTCTGCTGGTTTAGAAGTCTTAGTGCCCAAATGAAGAATTCTTTCACCAGGGGATACAACATTAGTTCTTACTGATAGCAGACAGTAAGAACTAAGACAGTCTGACCATTTAGAAGCTCATCGTACCACTGAACTAAGAGACGAAGAAGAAAAATTGTGTTGCTATTATATTAGGGAGGTAAAGTGGAGTATATCTGGAACCTAGGGGATTTACTGGTGTACATTCCATATTCAACGGTAGAAGTTAATGGATGTATACAACAATCCAATATAGGTACCCTCAAAAATGAATATGTGAGTGATCCCAGCAGATAAATAGGTATGGTTGGCCTAGATGCTCATGCTTATAAAGAGAGTATGGAATGGGTGGTAGAAGAAGGAAGTTCAACTATGGTCTTGTGACTGCTTGTGAAAGTGAGGACTATGTTAGCTATGCATTTTGTCTGCTTTGAGATATACATGTGTATCATATACCAGTTTCTTCTTTGTATATTCTCTCTTTTCCATACAGTTTTATATAAAGTGTGTTAGTTGTAATTACCTCAAATTTTAATCTTTAGTTTACTGTCTAGAAAAAGATTGTGACTAAACCACGAGAAGAATTAACACTACCCAGAGATGGATGTAGTTCCTGTAGAGACTTTGAGTCTCTGCTTTTCCATGAGAGGATGAGTACATCTATATTCGTTTTAGAGGGACATGCAACAATTTAGGTAGACACATGAAAATGTTGCTAACGTTGGTTAGAAAATAAATATGAGTCAAAAGGATTTTATGGATTTGAGTTGAGAAAAGGGGTAAATTGTGCTGGATTATCTGTTATCAAATCAGCATCAACTTTCCTCTTACATAACCACAGGAAAGACTGAGAACCTTATTTCTCAGCATTTCTTACCAGCATTATTGCAGGTTATATTCTGCCAATGAGAGGCACTCCCATGGAATTCAGAATTAGGAGAGGAGAAGCCATTATTCTCTGGCTGCAGCTGGAAGCAGATGCATAAACATAAGAGTTGCCGACCTGAGCTGTAGCCCACACGCTCTGCGCATCCTCTTGGGAACCGCCCTCGGTGTGCTCCGGTAGCTGCGCTCATTGGCGACAGCTTCCCTCTGATTCACACACTTCTCGTTTTCCAAAATACAGCAGTGGCCTCCTTGGCCTTTACTCCCTCAGCCCTAATGAAAATTGTGTATGCCTCTAATTCACTTATGAAATCTCTTCCTGTTTATAATATCTTGAGTGGCTTCTGTTTTTCTAACCAAACGCTTTGTACTTAAACCCAAAGTCCGCCTGCACCCCCAGCTCCCACCCACCTCACGGGGTGGGTGGGGGTTGGGGGGAAACCCTGAATCCAAGTTTTCTACCTAGGATGAGATGGTAAGGCAAAGTTCTCTCTAAACAGTTTTATCAAATGAAACCATTTTTGAAGAATCTAAAATTAACCTCTTCAGAAATGTCTAAAAATAGAAACAGGTTTCCTCCTAGGAGTAGTTTCTTTCTTGAGGGCCAAGGTCCCCTGGGAGGTCTTGGTTTAATGGTAGGGTTTCTGAATCCTTAAGTGCACCAACCACTATATTTGGAATAAATTAAAAATAAGGTAGTTGCTCAATTATATTCTTTTTCTATTTTAACACCCCCCAACATACATAAACAAAATTTTAAATTTGCTGTATTGATTAATAAAAAATTATAAGGCATTATTGACATTTTTGTAATTTTTCTCAATTGATTTTTTTTTCAGTTAGTGAATATAAAAATTATACCTATTCTGAAAGTGCAGGACTTTAAAACCTTTGACTTCAAAAACATTTCCTTCTACTAAAATGATTGAGATCTACTACCCTCAAGTACAAAATATGCAGATAGTTTCTGTCCCATCCTTGAGCTGGTATGGGAACAGCATAGCCCTTATAGAGAAAGGATGAGGTTGTGTTGTGTTTCTTGTTTCTTGCTGATCATGAAATTTTAGATAAGTCACTTTTTCCTCTCTGAGGCTCTTTTTTTCAGGAATGAAAATAGTTGTTAGAAAAAGTAATGTGTGTGATACCACAGTCAGCTAGTCCTAGAATGGTTCTGAACTGTTCATACACATACAATAAACATCATAGGCCAAGAGTATCAATGTAGCATGACTAAAGATTGTATACTCCTTACGATTTGTTCATTTCGTAGTAAGAATTTTCAAAAAAACTTATTGCTTATCCTTTTTCTATTGCATTAAAGTTATTTTTCTTATACTTCAAACTAACACAAAGAGAAAACTTGTAAGGCTATGAGAACATTTTATGGATCCCAAGGGCAGGGACAGTTAGACTTTAACTGGGGCCTTGAACTAATAATGGAATACTTGTTTCTTTCTGGAAGTCTTTGTTTTTTCCTCTAAAACCTGCTTCTCCAATGTACATGGTGGACATGTACATCGTACATGTACAGGTTATATGTTACTTTCCTGATAACCGATCTGGAAAGAGCTAGATTTTCTTAGTCATAATTTCAAATTCTGAATTGGGAAAATCTGATTGAATCTTCTTTGGGTCCAATGCCTGTCTCTGGTTCAAAAAACTGTGGCCAAAACAGCAGGCTTGTGAAGTACAAAAACGGCTAATGGAGACCAGTTCTGGTGGGTGAACACTAGTTAAGGTAGAAGTGTGAGCTAGAGCAAGACTCCAGAGGTTCTGTATGAACACTTGGAAGGTCAGACAAGGGCTGGAGGCCACAGAGTTACCTCCTGAAATGCCAAGGCCTGGTAATTTATGCACTGAGCTCTGTGTTATGAATTTACACATTCATTCATTTATTCATGTATTTACTGAGAGCTTGCGAAGTGTCAGGCCCTGCGCTTGATATTGGGATACTATCATGAGCTGGATGGATATAAAGCTGTCTCACAGGGTTTGTTGTTTTATTCTCACTTGTTTGAATTCTAAGCCTCACACTAATCCCACGTCTTGGGCATTTTGATCCCTATTTTATAGTTAAAAATGTGGAGAAATCAGCTTTTCTGACAATAGGTAGGATCCTTTCTGTTCCACTATAGAATAAGAAGAATTAACCTGATATTTTGTGTATCAACTTTTGATATACCAATTATATGTCTTTTTTGTCACTGTATCGCATCATGGATTCTCCCAGCCCATTCTTTTCAGAATTCTTTTAGCTACTGCATATATTTGGAACTAATTAAAGTATACTTTTAAAAAGTATCCCATAATTTGGGCTGGGCCTTCTCCCAAGCTACTTTAAATTAGCGAGGTCACCGTTAAAACAACCAACTACATTAATAAATGCATGAACATTTCACGTACGTCCAACAAGCTCTAAACTGAAATCAGATTTTAATATTTTATAGGTAAGATAGGATTTTAGCTCCTAATAACTCATTTGCCACATTCTCTTGTACCAGTAGAGAGAGGCTTTCTGTCATCGTGGTGCTCAGTTGTCCAGAGAGGAGGAAAGCAGCAGTGGTGGCAGACTGTGGTGCCACGTGGAAGCTGGGAGTCCACAGATATTGTTCCAGATACTATTATTCATTTACTTTCGAGCATTGTCTTATTCAATCTTCACAAACCCCAATGGAGGATTATTCCAATTTTATGAATGGGGAAACTATGGTTTAGAAAGGTTAAGACACTTGGTCACAATCAAGGAATCACAATTTAGAACCAGGCCTGTTTCATCATAAAGCTCATGTTCCCTCTACCACCCAGTCCTGATTGGAAGAACTGCAGTTTTATTGTGGCCCTTATAGGAGATGAAATTCCATCAGCCAAACTGAGAATTTGTGAAAAGCTTCTGTCTGGTTCAGAATTGCTCCAATTCTGTATCAGACTATTTCTAGCCTGAACAGCACTTAAATTGAGTTTTTGGACTAAGTTAACTTCACAGAGTGTTAGGACTCTCTTAGAACTCAGCTTAAACAAGCTAACCTAAAACAAGTCTCAGGAAAGATAAACTGAATGAATACTCAGGTACCAGGGCAGTGCTGAGAACTGACCAACTGGAATAGGGACCTTATTCCCAAGCTTTACTGTCTGCATCAGTCATGATGTTTATGTCTTCGTAACCTGGCAACCAAAGAAGAAAGGGGATTGAGTATGAGATGGGACTTCGCTCCAAGCTCTGGTTTTTATAATCTTTTCGAAGGCCTTTGATGGGCCTGATTTGTGTCTCAAGACCTCTCAAGCACTGCAGTGGGGCTGCAAGTAGGTATTTGAGGTGGGGACCACTACCTTACACATGCTGTGGTTAGGAAAGGGGCCTCTGTAGTTGGAAAGAAAAAAATGGATGTTGGGAAAAAAAAGTAGATATTCACTATGAGAGCTGACAGGAGAAAGCTGCGAGGGAATCTTTCAGCTTGCAATGACATGTTTTTGTGTCAGGAAGAATGTAATCGTCAGGCCACCTCTGCAGTGTAATGTATACACATCGTGTGCCTAACCTCTACCTTGGTGGGCACCTTCCAGATTTTTATACAGACTCAGAGATGAGAAAGTCAGTGTTCACTTGAATCACTAATTTTGGCTCTACCCCTCCCCACACTCTGCATTCTCTCTGCAAAGGCCTCCAAATGTTCTTAAATTATTTTTTAAAAACTACAATTAAAACAAATCTGTTTATCTCTAAAGCTTGTTAATTCATTATGGATTCAGAGAATAGTTTTCTGATTTATTTCCTTGGTTTGGGCTGCTTCTGCCCTGCTAGTAGCATTTGAATCTAATCTTTGTGATCAATTTTAATTAATTAGGCAGTATTCTTCCCCAGTAATGGTGACTATAGAATGGTTATGGCGATCTGTGTGTTTCTCTCACTCTAAGCTGTAAGTAGAGATTTGTTTGCTAGATTGCTGTTAATTAATCGTTTAGTTTGTCAAAACAGTACAATGAGCTTAAAAATACATTTTGATAGTACTGCTGCTGACTGTTGCTTGCGAGTCTCTGTTGGCACCAAGAAAAAAATTGATGAGAAGGATAAGCCTTCCTTACAAAGCTGCTGATGTTGGTGTGTAGATCTGTGTCACTTGCTGGGATGTGTGTGGTTCTGAGACTATACATTTATTTTTAAGACATAAATGCACCTGAGTATTACTGATAATTCATGAGGACAAATGTACCATCTGTAATTTATTTCAGATGGATGCAGACTGCCAAGTTGCAAAATGGCTGTTCTTCAGAGCCCTGGATAATATTCATAGATAATACAAAGATTCCATTTTAGTCAATAGTGTCAGTCTTCTCCCTAATCCAACTTGTAACTATAGTGCTAACGAGAACCCCAATATACTGTGTTTTACTGTATTTCTTCCAATCATATTCAGCTCTGGGAACAGCTGCAAGGAAATAGCCCAAGTACTGACAGCAGTGTAGAGAGGCGAGGACCAAGCCTGGGCACACCTTAAGCAGGCCTGTTGGCTAACAGAGTAATGGCTTTAAGTGCCTTGTTTCCCAGGTCTGTGAAAGAGGAACCAACGTCTGCTCCTGTCAAGGCAAGGAAGTGGGCTTATGTACCTGCCTACTGTGAGTAGGTACCTGTTTTCTGAGTGGCAGATAGGGGGTTTCAGAGGCTGTTTTCAAAGTAGTACAAGTCTATGGAGGAGTTAGAGTGCAAGGCTGAGCAGCAGGTGATGGATAGACTTGAGTAGCATCATTTAACTCTGGGGCAGATGGGATGGAAGGGTACTGGGTAGCGGAAGAGAACTGGGCTCATTAACCTGAACTTGTCTAATTAGTTTGTTGCCTACAGAAAGAATATATTCTACAGAGGGTCTCAGGGAGCTACCTCAGCATGTGATCAAAGCATGATATTGAGAGAATTAAGTATGCTCCCCACCCCATTCCAAGATCCTCTGATATTGTCCAATGATCCCATACTCCTGCAGGTTAAAGGTAGTTTCATTTTTTGCTTTTTTGTATTATTTCATTTTATTTTAAACTTTCTAAGTATTTCAGTCTTAGCTTTATTTCTAATTGCATAGTGATAAATATTGTCTCTAGTTCCAGAATTTCGTTCACTGCTCAGAAAGTATCGAGTTATGCTTAAGAGCTTGGACTCCCAGGCCAGATCACCTTGGCGCAAACAAGATTGCCTTGGCTTTGAAACTTGTTCATTGAATAAACTCGGACAGAGTAGTTACTCTATACTTACTTTATTCTACTTAGAATACATTTTTTCATAATATCTACTTCATAATGTTGTTCTGAAGATTTAAAACAATGTATGTTGAGGATTTAGACAAGTTTTTGGTGTGAAGCCAGTACTATATGTATTAGCTAGAAAAGCAATACATCAGAATGAATAAGAGGGCAAATTCTGGCAGCCAAATTACATGGATTCAAATCACAACTCTGCCGCATACGCACTGTGTGGCCTTGGGCATATCACCTAACCTCTCTGTGCCTCGTTTGTGTCATCTGAAAATGGTAGCTACATCTCAGTATTGTGATAATTTAGTGGATGAATATATGTAAGACACTTAGAATACTGTCTCAGGTATAGAAAGCTTTTATGTTATCTTTTATTATGATAATTATTAAGTAAATATGGGAAGAATTTCTTGGTTTCAGGGATTATGTGGGAGGCAGCATGACAATGTTGAAGAACATTTGTTCTAGAGATGACTGTTTTCTACCTCAGTTTTGTTGTCTGAAGAATAGGGATAAGAATAGAGCCAAACTCAGAGGAGAGTAGTGGGATTAAATGAGAGAATGCTTGGAATGTGACTGGCACCTAGCTGGGAAATAAATACCAGCCAGTTTAGTTTATTGCTGTCACGATTACTGTGGAGGCTGACATGTGCTGCTTATACAGACAAGGCAGTCCTTAGAGTTCTCAAATAGCTCTGGAGCTTTTCATACCCCAGGGCCCTCTCAAATTCCCATGTACCAGAACATGGTTGTCTCTTCATTTCCCCCACCAAGGGTCTTCTTGGATCATCCTCTTGAGTACTTTACGCTGTTCTTGCATATGGCTTTTGGGAACTTTCATTTTCTTTTTTTTTTAATTGGAAAAACATCTCAATTGGTCAAAATAACTTAGAGATGCTAGAAGACATATAGATTGCTAAACAGAATCAAAATAACAATAGCTTCTGAGCCCGTACCACTTATGAAGTACTGTAGGTATGTTCTTTTTAAAATAACTGCTTTATTGAAATATAATTTGCATAACATAAAAGTCTCACTTTTAGGGGTTGCAATTCAGTGAATTTTAGTAAATTCACAGAATTGTGCAACCATCTCTCTATCTAATTTCAGAAAATTTCATCACCTCAAAGTAAACCTTGTGTCCTTTAGCAGTTACTTTCCATTCTCCCCTCCCCCAGGCCTCTGGCAACCACCAATCTATTTTCTGTCGGCTTGGATTTGTCTATTCTGAACATTTTGTTTAAATGGATCATATGTGGCCTTTTGTGAACTTTTTTTTTTTTCACTTAGCATGTTCATCCATGTTATAGCCTGAATCCGTATTTCATTGACTCCATTCATTTTTACCATGGAATGTTATTCCATTGTATGGATAAAGCACATTTTGTTTATCTCTTCATCAGTCGGTGGACATTTGGATTCTTTTCATTTTTTGGCTATTATGTATAATGCTGCTATGAATGTTTGTGTACAAATTTTGTGTGGACATACGTTTTTATTTCTTTAGAGTAGATACTTAGGAATGGAATCACTGAATCATATGGTAACTTGTATGTAAACTTTAGAGGCTCTCCCAGGATATGCTATTTAACTGTATCATCTGACTCGATTCTGACAGTGCTCCTATGAGTTGCTTGTAGATTGTCTCATTTTACACATGAGAAAGCTGAGGCATAGAGCAGTTAAGTAAGTTGCCTGTATTCACAGAGCAAGTGAGTGGTGAAGCTAGAGCCCGTCCCTTAAACATTACTGTGTGCCACTTATGTCTCCAGCAAACTGTATCGGATTCTGAGAAATTTGTTCACTGTATCCGTTTTAAAGAAAATTTGAGGACAGGGGTTTTTAAAGACAAAAGATAATGACCAGAATATACAACAACCCTATCCCAGGTGAACTCTGAGGGGAATTAAACCTGAATAAGGGGAGTTATGGAAATTAATCTGTGGTGATATCTGTGTGGTTAGGTTGTTGTTTGGAAAATGACCATACATACAAAAATGGATCAATGCCAGCTTTGGCTTGAGAAGTTTAATGTAGCATCTGGGTGCTAATATGTTGATGGTTAAATATGTTGGAAATATCTTCTTCCAGTTTGTGTTTGTCCTTTGGGTTTCTTTATGATGTCTGATCAAAAAAATTATTTTACATTATTTTTAAAACAGTTTTAGGTTCATAGCTAAATTGAGTAGAAAGTACAGAGAGTTGCTGTATATCCGCTGTTTCCCCGCAACATACAAACAGCCTCTCTCCCTCCATCAACGTTCCCCCTCTGAGTGATACATTTGCAGAAATGGATGAACCTACGTTGACACATCATTATCACCCAGAGTCCATAGTTTATATTAGTGATCACTCTTGGTGTTGTATATTCTGTGGGTTTGGACAAGTGTATAATGACATGTATCTACCACTGTTGTATCATATAACACAGTTTCACGGCCCTAAAAACATCCTCTGTGCTCTGCCTATTAAAGTTTTAAATTTCTAGTTAGTCAAATTTGTATATATTCAAGGGCATAGACTCTGGAGCCAGGCTTCCTGGATTCAAATCTCTGCACTGGCACTTGCTAGTCGTATGACTTTGGGCAAGTTACTTAGTGTCCTAGTGCTTCAGTTTCCTCATTTGTGAAATGAGGATGATAATAATGTCTACTTCAGTGGGTTACTGAGAGGATTAAATGAGACAATACATGTAAAGTGCTGATAGTGGTGCCTGGCATATAGGAAGTGCATATAGAAGAGCAGGATTTTATTATTATATTCTTTTTGGTTTTGTATTTTTATTGCCTTGTTTGAGAAAGCTTCCTTTACCTTGAGTTATAAACTTGTTCTCTCTTTGGTGGTTTCTAATCTGTTTAATTTGTCCTTAATTAGTGGATTTTTCCAGTCTTATTATTTTTTTTTCCTGCTTGTGTTTTCAAGCTTCTCTTTTATTTCTAAGTGCTTAATAAATATAAGTATTTTATGTTCTTTGTATTATATCTGAAATGTTTGTTGGTATGTTTGTGGGCAGATTCTTTCTTGTTTCTGCTGGTCTTCAAGAAGACGTGTGTGTGTGTGTGTGTGTGTGTGTGTGTCTGTGTCTGTGTCTGTCTGTCTGTCTGTCTGTCTGTCTGTCTGTCTGTCTGTCTGTCTGTCTGTCTGTCTGTCTGTCTGTCTGTCTGTCTGTCTGTCTGTCTAAGTGTGAGCTTGTTATTTGTCTTGGAACTTTTCTTTTAGGGTTGAATTCTTTTAGGGTTGGGTTGAAATTGCATTCTTCCAGAGAGGATTGTAGTTCGTTCACCCAAGGTCCTGGGATGTCTACCAACCTGGAATTGCTTTAAGTCAAATTCTCTGAGTAAGGTTTTTCAGATAAGATGAATATAGACTAACCCCCACCCCATCCGAGGGCCGGCTTGTTGCTAAACAAAATTATCAGGTAATATTTCTTTGCCAGAATTGAGAGTGGTGGTAACCCATGTTGTCTACTTCTGTGTGACAGGGTCAGTTTCTTGTTCATCCTTTTTCTCATGGAGCGCTTTTGGGGACTTGAGGTTTCATCCTATGTTCTCCACACTCACTACTCATGTAGCTGATGATGCAGAAGCTTAGGGTCTTTAGGGTCCAAGGGAAGGCTTCAAGGAAAAATCTAGTTCTGGTACTTACGTGTTTTTCAGGATTCTTGACTTTACTTAAAATTTTGGGCTCTGTGGCTTCTTTTTGTGTCTCTTCAGCAGTATGTTTAAAAATGCATTTCTCTCTTTATTTTTAATCCAATGTTTAGTTGCTTCTATCAAGAGTAGTTATTCAGAGTATTTAATTTGCAATAATGCCAGAAATGGGTGTCTTCATCTTTTTTCTGCTCCTTAATCTCCTTCCTTCCCTTCTGTTCTCCTCCCTGCCCCCTTCTCTTCCCTTTCCTTCTCTTTCCTTTCCGTACTCCCTTCCTTTCTTAGCTAGCCTATAATGGTTCAGCAAAATAAGCTTCATCCTAGACAGAGGTATAAAGACTAAAGACCTTTTATGTGGGTGGCGGGCTTTAATTATCCTGGCACCAATTTTCTTGAAGATTTTTTATTTATTGAATTATGTGTAAATAATTCTCTAACTCCTCTTAGCAAAGTATAGTGCTTTATTAATTATTATATCTATAGTGAACTAGAGAATTATCTTGAGGCAATACACACAAACTTTCCTTGGGGGTATATATAAAATTAATCACATTTATAGGAACATAAACTGCATAAGTTAACCCTGTCTCTATTCTTAAGCCTTTTGATTGTATTCACTTTACTCCTGTGGGCCAGGCTTTCATCTATCTAATCTTTGGACATTTCAAAGTTTCTTAGGCAATTGCAAAATTTGTTTTCCTAGGATTATTCAAAATCTGTTATTTGAAAGTCTGAACCTGTTTTATTCTCAGATCTCTAAATTGGCTCCTATCTGGAGATTCCTTTTCTTTTCTTCTCTGGAAATCAGGGATGATCATGATTGCTATCTAGTCTGAACCTCAGTGGTTGAATTGCAGAATTCCTTGCAGCCCCTATGCTATCAGTTTCTTCGAGAAAAACAGTCTTATAGAGTTGATTTTGTCATCCAAAAAGAATGAACTGATCTGACTTTCAGAAACCATTCAGATAAATTTAGCCTGGAGCTTAGCACATAAAATTCATATGTCATTCATTCACTAAACATTTGTTAAACACCCACTGTGTAGCAGGGATTAAGACTATGTGTGAGGGACTGAAAATGTAGTTATCAATAGGACAGGTTCCTGGTATCTGTGTATCCAAACCTCACTTTTTACACCTTAAACTTACACAATGTTACATGTCAGTTATATCTCAATAAAGCTGAAAATAAATAAATAAATAAATAAATAAATAAATAAATAAATAAATAAATAAGGCAGAGTCCCTGATGTGAAGAAGTTAATGGTTTAATGAGGATGGCTTGTAGATTTTTCTAATCCTCAATATTCTTAGAGAAATACCATCTCCCCATCTCCCTCCCAACCCTGCTTCCCCCATCCCGCAAAAAAACAAACAACAACAAAAAAACCTCCTCTGGAGACATGGTTGGTTTAATGAATATACAACATTTATAAAGTTGTGATCTCAATACTACTAGGTGATCTCAGTAGTGTACCTCTGGTCCCAGGGTCGTTTTGCATTTTTAAAATCAAGATTTTGATATTTATTCAATATCTTTCTGAAACATTAAGAATCCTTGACAACTTCCATTTTCTAATGTTTTGTTCTATTTTCTAATCCCCTAAACGTGGAGTCTTTTACTTTTTAAAACACCAAACTCTCCGTCTACCCTTTTATTCCATATCCTCTCTTCTCTCTTGTGCGCACAACTGCCTTGGTAATTACGATTATTCTCCCGATTGCTTTTCTTGTGATAACCATTCTAAGCAGTTTTGGCTCTTTTTATACAGAGAGTGTGCTGGGAGAAAAAGCTAATTAAGTAGGCAAAGAGGAAAGCTGTGACTACAGTGGACCCCTTTCATCTGTGGGGAATACGTTCCAAGATATCCTAGTAGATGCCTGAAACTTTGGGTAGTACTAAACCCTATACATGCTATGTTTTTTCTTGTAAATACATATCTGTGCTAAAGTTTAATTTATAAATTAAACATAGTAATAGAGTAACAGCAATCACTAATAATAAAACAGAATAATTATAACAATATATAGTAATAGAAGTTGCGTGAATATAGTCTCTCTCTCAAAATATCTTATTGTACTGTATTTACCTTTTCTCTTACAAGAAGCATTTTATGGTTTCTCTTTGGCATATCCTAATTGCCAGCATCACTACTCTTGTTCTTTGTAGCCATTATTAAGTTAATAAGGGCTACTGGAACACAAGCACTGAGATACCTTGATAGTTGATTTGATAACTGAGATGGCTACTAAGTGAGTGATGGGTGGGTAGTGTGTACAGCCTGGAGATACTGGACAGAGAGAAGATTCATGTCCCAAGATAGATAGAGCTGGATGGTGTGAGATTTCATCTCACTATTCAGAACAGCATGTAATTTAAAACTTAGGAATTGTTTATTTCTAGAATTTTCCATTTAACATTTTCAGCCCACAGTTGATTACGGGTAACTGAAACCATGGAAAGCGAAACCATGCGTAAGGGAGGACAGCTATACCAACATGTTAATTTCTCTACCTTAGCACATCTACTTGTATAAAATAAGTCCTCTCTTGAAGGATATATTTTGAACTGTTCTTTTTTTCTATTCCTTAAAAAAAAAAGTTCAAAACACATATGCTTTAGGAGAGGAGTTATTTAGAATCTGTAAAGAAATCACAAGGTTATGGACTCCAAGATTTTTTTATTTCCAGAGCACATCTAGTTTTTTCTAAAGCACAGGTTATGTCGTAAAAAATGCATCTTAATTCTTGACCCTGGTGGATAAATTTCACAATTGTCTTCACATACTGGGGATCTGATAGGGTAGGCTCCAAATAGCTTGAAGTTTTACTGTGTAAATGTACTTCCAGCAGACTTACATGGTATCTTATGTATTTTCTATAATGGTGAGCTATATAAACTTAAAGCTGCTCTTTCTGTATTTAATCATAAGAGTATGTTTTAGTCTTGTCTTCCCAATGGACCTACATTGGGTCCCACCAAATGTATGAAATGCTTTGAGAATGTCAGGAACCCCACCTCGCAGGGTTGTAAGAGTCCTTACAGAGGACTTCCTTCTGGGTATTGTCACTGTTGACACTGATTAGACCCTGGAGGGTTCACTTTGGCCTTGACAGTACCATCATTTCAACTTCTCAAAGTATGCAGAAATCATATTGCTTCCATGTTCTACGGTTGTCTTAGTCTGTTTAGGCCACTATGAAAAAACATGAGACTGGGTAGCTTATAAACAGCACATATTTATTTCGCACAGTTCTGGAAGCTAGGAAGTCCAGGATCAGGTTCCGGTAGATTTGGTGTCTGGTAAAAGCCCACTTCCTGACTGATGGCTGTCTTCTCACTGTAACCTCACATGGTAGAAGAACATGCGATCTCTTTGGGGTCTCTTTTATAAGGGTACTAATCCCAATCATGAGGGCTCTGCCTTCATGACCTAATTACCTCCCAAAGGTGCCGCCTCTGTTATAGCATCACCTTGGAGGTTAGGATTTTAACATATGGATTTTGGGAAAACACAAACATTCAGACCATAGCGATAGCCATAAGCCAAATGGTGCTGACCTCTCTATCAGCCCAAGAATTTGAGGATATTGCATGTCAACTCAGAATTCGATGCCCTTTAATGGCACTTAGCTGTGATCACGTAAGAGTTTCTAAAAATGGTTGTAGGAAAATTAGTGATCCATATGTATCTGACTTAATATACCTTGCACTAAAATAAATATGAGATGGACTACTAAATTGTGTATATAATAAAAAAGAAACTTGAAAGAAATATAGGAAAGTATTAATAGAATTAACTAGACAAAATTTTAAAATGTATGTACACCAAAAAATATAGTATAGAGAATTGAAAGGCTCACTACAAATTTCAATAACTATTATAGAAAAATTAATATTTAAATATATGAAGAACACATAAAAAGATAAGAGAAATGTTAGAACTCAAAAAATGAAAGGGTAAAAAAATGTATGTGATATATTCAATGGAATATTACTCAGCTATAAGAAGAGATGAAATACCACGATTTGCGACATGGATGGACCTTGAGATAATCATGCTAAGCAAAATAAGCCAGACAGAAAAAGTTGCAAACCACATGATATTACTCATATGTGGGATATAAACCTAAAAGCAACAAATAAACATAAAAAACAAACAGACTCATGGACATGGACAATAGACTAGTGGTTACCAGAGGGTGGGAGGGACAGGGAAGGAGGGAAGTCGATGGGGTAAAAGAGGTCAAATATGTGGTGACAGAAAGAAATCTAACTATGGGCGGTGAACATATAATGCAAAATATATATGATTAACTGTTGAATTGTATCCTTGAAACTTACTGGATTTTGTTAACTAATGTTACTATAATAAAAAAATTTAGGAAAAAAATGTTCATTATTAATTACTAAAAACTCTACCTTAGAACAATTATGAAATACTACATTTTGTCTATCAAATTAGGGAAGACTTAAAATATAGAATACTAAAGAAGACATGGTATAACAGAAAGCATTCCATATTACATATAAATTTAATTAATAAAAATTTCTGAAAAATAATTTGGAAATATGTAGCAAGAGCATTTAAAACATTCTTACCCCTTGCTCCAATAATTACATTTTATGAGCTCTCTTCTAGAAATAGTAAATTTTAAAAACGGATATCATGCTTTTGGGAAGATGGAGTAGATGTACTTCTTCCTTTTCTTCCCACTAAACACAACATGGGAGGCAGAAGCAGCACTCCTACCCCGCCCAGACAGCATCAGTTAAGCAGAGGCCTAGTTGTGGCCAGAATTCTCACCCTGCCCACAGGTAATGAGGAACCCATCTACCTAAGTGTCAATAAAGGCTGAGTAGGGTGCCTGGGCTTCTAACTCCACCTGAAAATGGAAAGTTGGGACCAACCCCTTCCCCTGCCAGAGCAGTGCTGGAGAAAGCTGACTAAAAGTGGTTTTAAATATGATCCAGAGTCTTATAATATCTGAATGCAAAAATTGAAGTCACACAAGTACTAGATGAAACATAATCAACCAGTCTGGAATTTTCTGTCCTACACCAATGAGATAATCTGCTATGTGGGCCCTTTCCATCTTCCATAGAAAGAAGAAGCAATATGCATGATGAAAATGCTTGCTGTTCTCTTCTCTCCCAAAAAAGATGTTTCAGCCCCCAAATAATCCTTTCTTTTGTTAATAGGTCCCTTATCCCACTCTTCTTCCTATAAAAATCTATTTTGTACAACCCCTTAAGCTGCTCGATGGAATGCTGCCTGATTCATGAATCCTTTGATAAAGCCAATTAGAGCTTCACATTTACTCAGTTTGATTTTGTTTTTTAACATTATATAACCCATATGATAAATATCATTGAGTCATGCTCATCTAAATCTATAATTGAGTATGCACATAAATGTGGGAGAAGTGATAGCTCTTTCTTACAGAAGACTTCTAATTAACAAATACAGAAGGAATGAAGGAGAAATGACCATTAGGCAACAGTTATAATTGTTGCAGGCAAAATCTACTGATGGATGCTAGTATCATTGGGCAAAAGTTTGAGAGGAAACAGAATATCAGCCGTCTCAGAGTATCTCACCCAATATATCCTTTACGAAGTGGAAAATAGTAATTTTACAGTGAAAAAATCCAGGAGGCACCACCTAAACTAAGTGCTCAAGATAAATATCACCAGTAATAAGACCTATCATGCACTCCCTAAAATGATGCTTTGAGAAGGACAAGGCATCACTCTGTAATAAAAAAAAAAAAAAAAAAAGCATAACCTCAGTCTAATCATCAGGAAACACTAGGCAAACCCACACTGAGAGTCATTCTGATCAGAAGTGTGAAGGCCATGAAAGATGGGTAAAGATTGAGGAACTGTCATAAATTGTAGGAGACTAAGGAAATACCATAAGTAAATGCAGTTTAGATCCTAGAATAGAGAAAGGGCAATAGAGATTAAATTGATGAAATTCAAGTAAGGTCTATAGTTTCATTGATGGTATTATGCCAGTGTTAATTTCCTGATTTGATAGTTGCATTAAGATTATATAAATTGTGAACATTAAGGTATACGTGAATACTTCATACTGTTTTACAGCTCTGAGAGCCTAAAATTGTTTAAAACAAAATGTAAAAAAAATTGGGAGAAAATAAAACAAATTATCAACAGTGTTATCTTTTGGGTAATGCTATTATAGATTTATTTATTTATTGACTATACTTTTTGTATTTATCAAATTAATGTATGTTGAAAATAGGAAATATTTCAAATGTACTGAGAGTAGAAAAATACATTAGATAACTACATTTAAATTCATTGATGTTACTATTTGCCATATTTGTGTTAGTGTTTTTTTAAGGATATAAAATATTTCAGAGACATTTTTAGGTATTTTTTTCATTTTTTACTTACATTTAGATATATTTGTCTACAAACAATGCTTAACATTGTTTTGTGTATTTAAATATATATAAATAATATATTAGAAATGTACAAATCCTTCTACAACTTTTTCATTTAACATTGTATTTTAAAAATTTGTTCATTTTCTACTCATTTAAATGCTATCTAGTATTCTCTTGCAGTTGTATGCATTTAACCATTCTTCTCTTGAAAGAACTTGTTTCTCCCCACTTCCCGCCTTTATTGCTGCTATTACAAATAATACCCTGATTACTCATGGACAAAACTTCCTGTGAACCTGTGTGCAGATTTCTGCAATAAACCTCATAGAAGTGGAAATTCTGGATTGTAGGGTATGTGCATCTGATATATTACTAAATATTTCCCAATTTCTCTCCAACGTGGCTAAACCCATTTGTACTCCGACTAGCAGTGTACGAGTTCCCATTTCTCCATCCTTGCCAACACTTCTATCATGAGACTTTTAAATTTGCCGGTCTGATCAGTGTGAAATAATATTTCAATTTTGTTTTAATTTGCATTTTTTTCTTAGTCATGAAGTTGAACATCTTTTTTGTATGATTCTTGGTTATTTGTATTTCCTATTTTCGAAATTACTTTTTCATATTTAAGTTTTTATGATAACTTTATATGTACTAGTACTAAGGAATGGTATCACAAATGATGCAGTGTTTGATTGGATTGGCTGAGAAATAATATCTACAAGTTTCGGGAGGCAGAGGGTATATATGGTAGTCCACTTTTTGTCTGTGGTTTTTACTTTCTGTTGTTTCAGTTACTTGTGGTCAACCTTGGCCCAAAAATATTAAGTGCAAAATTCCAGAAATAAATAATTCATAGTTTTAAATCGTGTACTGTTCTGAATAGTGTGATCAAATCTCATGCTATCTCACATGGTATGTGAGTCATCCCTTTTTGTCCAGAATCTCCACGCTGTATACATTCACTGTTCCCTAGTCACTTTGCAGCCATCTCAGTTCTCAAATTAGTTGTCACAGCACAGTGCTTGTATTCAAGTAAGCCTTATTTTACTTACTAATGGCCCCAAAGCACAAGAGTAGTGATGCTGGCAATTTGGATATGCCAAAGAGAAGCATTAATGTGCTTCCTTTAAGGGAAAATGTATGCATGCATAGGAGAACATAATATGTATAGGGTTTGGTACTATCTGGGGTTTCAGGTGTTTACCAGAGGTCTTGGAACGTACTCCTGTAGATAAGGGGGGACTACTGTATGTACTAATATTGTTTCAGGGGAGCTAAGTTCAGTGGTAGAAATTTTGAGGAAATGTATTTGAACTTAAGGTTAGGTAGACTTTTTTTTTTAACCGTTAGATTTATTCTGGGATGGAATTGGTTGCCTGATCACAGAGCATGTTCAAGCTGTTTGCAGGGCCCCTATGAATGTAGTTATTTTCTCTGTCGTCAAGGACCGTGAATGAATAATCATTTTAATCAAAGTCATTTAAAAAGTGACTTAAATGAGTTATTTTTAGAGTTTATAATTATGGTCGCTCAGTTAAAACATTGCTGGAGGTAATGGTGAGTCAGTTTAATTTTTCTAAAATTCTTCAGCTAAACAAATAAGCCTAAATTGGCTAACCCAAAGTGGAACATCGACAACCAATTCAAACTTAATTTTCATAATGGCACTTCAGCCTCACCCCATTCCTACTTCTACTTCAGGTGACACTGCTTTTTGGGTGCTGTAATTCCTTCCCGTAGGTAGGTAATGTATATACCAGTGGTACCATTTTATCTTTCATACCGAAGGATGTGAAAGCATAAGAGATAAATGGTAAATGGAAGACCCTTTAGAGAAAGGAGAAAGTTATAGCATTAGGCAGACTATAAAAAGTTATTATTGAGCAAGTAAAGGGCCCTTTATAAATGGACTGGGAGTGCAATATGAGGATTTGAGTTAAAGGGAGAGTTTTCTGATAGATTTTCGAAACACTTTACTGAATGTTTCATGGAAGTTGAGGAATCTTTTCTGAAGCCATTTAGAGAGAGAGAGAGACTGTGGGGTAGGGTTTAGATGTTGTCCTCCCAGACAGAAACTCACTTTTCTCTGGGATGATGCCTGACAGACCCTAAGCAGCTTCTAACCCTCAAAGGTCTAGTATGAAGATAACAAGTATTTATCCTCTAGGCCAGTGTTCCTCAACCTTTTTGGTACCAGGGACTGGTGCTCCTGAGAATTCAATGCCTGAGGATCTGAGGTAGAGCTGCGGTGGTGATGCTAGCACTGGGGAGTAGCTGCAAATACAAATGAAGCTTTTCTCGGCTCCTCTGCTGCTCACCTCCTGCTGTGCCTCCCAGTTCTAACAGGCCACAGACCAGTATGGACCACAGCCTGGCGGTTGGGGACCCCTGCTCTAGGCCACCCTATTTGAGATTTTAGCTAAAGGGCCCAGTCCGGTCACCCTCCACTGATGCTATTCATCTGGTATTGTTCCCGGAGTTGACCAGAGTTCCACGTGTTCCCAAATACCCTGCTGCACTATTAGATCGTGCCCTCTATTATTTTCTCCTCTGGACCAGATGGAGGCTGGTCCAGGTTGTTGTTTGGTCTGCTGGATTTCTCTTATGCACTGGGAATTGGTACTGATGTCTAGAACACTTATTTCAGACAGAGATTATACAGCCACTGCTTATTTATTTTCCCCCTCTGGCAAGAAGCATTTGTATTAAAAACAGGGCCAGAAGACAGCGTGGGCAGATTGCTACCACATCCCTAATTGTGACCTTCTTCCTCTTT